>NW_027526295.1:232453929-232512022 GCF_048455015.1 Haemaphysalis longicornis | reverse complement strand
ATATCCACCCCAGGAGATGGGCCAATGACGATGGCAGCTGTCGTCGCAAGCTCAGGACCAGACCACATTCCATTTACAAGTCTGTGTGCACTTTTGGTGCGATTCCGAACAATAACTAAACATGGTGATAGGCTCCTCCACGTACCTAAACAGACCTCAAAGAAACTAAAACACCCTCATTTATGAAAAGAAGGCGTTCAACCGATATAAGGGAGCATCTTGCCAGCAAAAAAAAAATCGCGGAAAATAAAAGAAAATGGAACTGCCAGCGTTCAAACCCAGGATGTAAGCATTAGAAGCAGCGACGATACCGGCTGGGCCAGAGAGGCCGAACAGCAAAGTTCGTTTTAGCAGTTGATCAAGAAGACTGCACCAGTGTAAAAACCTGACCATTAGACTGCGCTAAGTGTAACACGGTGTGCTCGGCCTGCACTGACTTGGCAACGGTGTGGCGCCACAGGCGAGCCACCGATATCCAATTTCTCTGCGGCGTCAACACACATACAATAAATACAACATTCACAATTACCATACCACAATTCCCACATACCCTGTCAGGGGGATTGAACCGTGAAGATAACAGTTGTCGGCCGTCAGAGCCCCCCCCCCCCCCCCCCCGCCGTTTCACTAATTCACATTGCGTTAATGCTCTCACATAGAAGGCACACAAGCCTTTTAAAGTGTCTCCAGTAATTTCAATCTCCCCACGCATGGCACTTGAAAGCAGCCTTCGCTTCAGCAGTATAGACAAATCTGGGTAATAGCTAGCTCAATGTTGCAAAGTGCAACATAACACTTTGTCTTGTTAGCCCCGTGTCTCTCCGCATATAAAACATTGCCTGTTACCAGCGCGGCATACGAAGGTCGTCTCTAAATTTGCTCGTGGATGGCCTGTACATCAAGCGCAACCTTTCCTGCGTTCCTATATGTCGCGCACTTATTGTTAACGCAAACAGCCTACTTAGTTGACATGTTCACCAGCCCGGTATCACATTTACTGAAGCTTCGCAGCTCATTATCTCTTGCGAAGGCGCTCTTCGCGCAAATAACAAAGCTTTAACGTGTTCTGAGTCCACTGACAAGCGGTAATAAACATCACACATGATTAGCGAAGCTCTCCAGCCTGCGCTGTAATTTGAGCGCACGTTAACCCTAGCGTTAATGCATCCTTGACGGGCTCATTATCATCCCCAAATTGGGCCGCTCTGAAGTTTTAAGGTCAACGCCTAGAAAGCCGACGTGGATAGCGGAGTAACGAGTTGCGTGTAGCCGTGTCACCTTTGCAGACAGTTTCTGCCGGTCGTCGGTCGTCCTGGCATGTAGGTTGACCTGGACCCCGATGTCCGAGTTGTGGTGGCCCCCGCGAGTCTGCTGAATGCTGATCACGTGCTGACTCTTGGACTCGCAAAGCTTGACGCCGGCTCTGGTCTTGCGGAACGTCCGGTTCCAGTGGATGGAGCTGCTGTTCAGGCTGGAAGTCTGCGACGCGTTGGCTGAATTCTTCAGCGCCCTGAAACAATGCACGCACAAGTTTTCGTCGAGCCATTCGTTTTCTCTAAGATAGAATAAACAATCACCGCACTGAACCGCCTTTTGGAACTGCTAACTATACACGCCTTTTATATATTTCCTCATCACTTCCTGAAATTTGGTTGATTTAAACATCGGATTAGTTACGTGCAGTTGGTAGTTAGCCAGGAAAAGCCGTCTCCAAAATTGTTCGTTTTAGCGCTTATTTTTATGCTTCCTTTTTAACAAGAAAGTGTTTTATTCCCGGATACACAAAGACTTGCCTGACGCCATATCCGTCACGGAAGTGAAGCCAGTACTACAATGCAAGTGGCCTGTAAAGGATGCACCCCTGCACACTAGGTCTTCTTGCGGGGAAGCAACCTTTAGTACTAAAGAGTACGTTATACTTAGGGTTGTTCGTTTTCGGATTTTATATTTTAGCACGACA
Source organism: Haemaphysalis longicornis (assembly GCF_048455015.1). Classification (NCBI taxonomy): domain Eukaryota; kingdom Metazoa; phylum Arthropoda; class Arachnida; order Ixodida; family Ixodidae; genus Haemaphysalis; species Haemaphysalis longicornis. Next base: position 232,510,062 of record NW_027526295.1, on the reverse strand, counting down.
GTGCTTTATGCTGGTATACACCAAGATTTCGCTGACGTCGTACCCGTCACGAAAATGACGCCAGTACACCCTTGCCGAAGCAACCCGCCAGCAGGACGTCGCTCGCCAAGCACACCCACAAGACAGGCGCCGACCCGCAAATCATACTCAGCTTCAGATTTCCTGGACGTTTCACTGTCGTGTTTTACCGATTCCTATGAAAGAGGAATCAACCACAGTTTGAAATTTTGATTGCTTCCTTCTTTGTCAGTGAATGAAGTTTTTTTTATCCCTTTTAATTTTGTCTCATTTGTGTCCCCTTAATTCGTATTTCCTTCTTTTGTTTGTTGTTTTCTTTCTTCCGTATTTATTAATTTGGTTATTTATTTATTCCTTTCTTTCTTTGTTATGTCTTCCGTTCTTTCTTTCTCACATTTCTATTAGCCCATTCTTTTTTTATTGCCCTCTCTTACATCCCTATTACGACGAATCACGAGCTGTGACCCTCCTGAGACCCGTGTGTTTATGGAACTTCATACAAAAAGCTTCCCAACTGTGGCCCTTTACACGGACAAAACTTTCAAGGCCTGACCCCGAGCACGTCCTTCAGGCGTTGCTGGAGGAGGTGATCGATTCAATCACATCTTCTGCTGACCTTTTTTTTTTTAATTTTTGTAATGGGGACAGCTCCGTTTTATGGCACAGCCATCTGGAGCCCGGTACCTAGGTTTGGCGGCGGTGGTGGTGGCGGCGGCGCCGATATCCACGTAACCATGTGAGCGCACGAGGCAGCGAAGGCAGAAAGGAAATGGAGAGGAGCGTCTGGTGAAAGCGTGAGGGGGAGGGTGGCACGCGCGGCTATGGCGTCATCTCTCTCACTGCCTCCCCTCACACTTTCGCCATGCGTCGCCGCCGAAGAGCTGCTCATCCGAACCTCGTGACATTTGCGCGGGAGGTTCAAACTCGATTTGCAACAGCATACTCGGCGGCGGCGACGCGCTGCGAGATAACGTCAGAGTAGCGCGCGCTGCCGTGCGTTCGCTGATCATGCGGTCACTTCTTGAGACGCAGCATATATGCGCCGTGACCGAGAACACTGCAGTTCGCGCTGCTCACAAATTTCGCATTACGGAGTGTAGTAATTGCCGATACTTTTTTTATTCTGCGCGTTGGTTTTATTACTCCTACCTACTATTATTCAGTCAATTAGCCCTTCACCGTTCAGTGGAGCTATTATTCCCTATTATTCAGTCAGTTAGCCTTTGCCAGTTCAGTGGAGCTCCAAAATTGATGCACGTCAAATAGTGGCCAGACGCATCCTAGCCAATCTGGCAAAATCCTCGTAACAATTACTAGCACGTGGTTTGAAGAGTTTGGTGTTGGGCCTGTTGGTACATACTTTGAAGAACGGTGGAACCCACGAGAAAAGCTGACAATGAAGGACGCTGTCCTGTTCCTGTCTCGCCCTGTCTCTTGCGCTGATTTAATCATTGTGGAACCCAGCCTTGAAGACGCGTGCACGAAGACGCATTGAAGACGCATACCGCTGAAGTGCGATAAAGTGTATATTGGGCAGACGGGACGCTGTCTGAATGTTCGTTTAAAAGAACATGAAACTTCGGTCACGTCAGGCGGAGGGGCAAACTTGCCTGCCCATTGCCGCGGTTGTGGATGCACCACCATCTTTGACAAAACACAAATAATTGGTAGGGGAACCACAAAGTGCGAGCGGGGGCTTATCGAAGCTTATCAAATGCGAAAGCACGGTTTGAATAAGTGCGTGAGTGTTCCCTCACTAGCGGTACCAGGCGAAGAAGTTGAATATTTGAAAAAAATGCCGATTTTGAAATTTTGAATTGCCTCATCAGCTGACTTTCTTACTTTAGTTTTTACGGCGCATGCCCTGACTTTTCTTTTCCTTCGAAATTTTATTCATTAAACTGTTGCTAGTCCCAGCGCGTGTGTTGTCCTACTCTATCCTCGTGTACGCGTCTTCAAGGCTGGCTTCCACCGTTCTTTAATGTGGCTTGAGGGGAGCACACCCAAGGTTCACAACGCGGACCAACAGTCACTGAAACTTAAGGTTTAGCTGACGGTTTTGTGGCATAACAGCGTACAACTTAGATCATCATTCTGCAATGCCCAGTCTCGCGTGTTCTTCCTTGCCTGTAATCCTTGAGCGCGGCCGAGGAGGCGATCCTGGAGCCCGTGTAGAACTTGAGCCGGTCCATTACTCGGCTCAGCTCCTGCCTCGTCACGGCGTGCAGCGCCTTCTCGTCACGCAGCGTCGCCTCGGCGGAGCCGCACGCCTGCGCATCGGGGAAGAGAGGCAGCCGCCGGACACGTCCGTTAGAAGGCGGCGGACGCGACCACGGGGCAGGCCCGGCAGTGCAAGTGAAGAACTGTGTCGCGGCGCATGCACGTGCCCACGGTCTCGTGCACCGGTAGTCAGCGTAACGACCCGCGGGCTCCGCTGAACACTTACGTAAACATCGCTCGGCCGTTGGCGCAAATGATGCCTCGATCCGCCGGCCGACGAGCTGTTCTCTCATCCGCGTTCCGCACTGACCCGTGCGCGGAGGGGCTCGGAAGTGCGAGATCACGACGTTTGACGCCATTAACGGTACGGCTTCTTTCGGCCCCTTCTTCACTTTGGCGATGCAATCACCGAATTCCCTTATGCACTTCCGTGGATGTAATCGCGGGCCTCATGGAGAGCCATTTAAAGGAGGAAGAGCGGGTGGGCCGGCTTCATTGCGTTACATTTCTTTTCTTGCCGTTAGACGACAGCAGGTGTTAGCGTGCGTATAGAGGAGTGCACCAGCCGTACTTCGTGCCCGTCTGCTTAACCTCAAACTGTGCACGAGCCCTTTGACCTGAGAAGAAGTGCGATGTCGAAACTGTTTTTGCGCACACAACACAAATGGCACGTAGATATTCGCGCGTAGATATTTGCCTTTTTTTTTTTGGTTTGTTATTGGTTTGGTTGTGGAGGTGAAAATCAAGAGGCACTGCCTAAATTTTTTAGAAGTACCGGTGCAGTATAGGTAGATTGGAAATTTCAAGCCGGTAGTCGGTGACCAGGGGTTTCTGATGGGAATGATCGGACGCCCATTGCGTTGAATACGTGGCTGGCTCTTCAATGGGTCAAGGATTCTATTTTCGTTTTTCTTGTTCCCTTGGTCATCAAGACATCAGGAATTCTCTGGCAGATTTTCAGTGAACGTTTCGCGGCGACTATGTTGGGATATTATTCGATTCCTTCCGCTTTCAATTGTTATTTGCCGAGAAGACGCTTCTCTGATTTGTATTTGTTCTTGAGTGCCACTACTAATAATACGTGTGGGTCGGCGAGAGGGTTGACGGCATGTACTTTCTGTTTGATTTCCACAGCCTTTTTAGATTCGTATACAGCCGTGGTTCATGACCAGCATCAGGTAAACTATAGCAGCTAAGGAGGGGGGGGGGAGGGCTGTAAAAAGCAGCAGAAAAATTTGGTGACGGGTGCCTATTGGTAACGCTAAACAACATTGTGTTTCGGTATAAAAGAACTAGATGTCAGGGAGCAGATTTCTGACAAAGAAGAAAAAAGCAAGAGTAAACTATAGAGCACGTGCACAGAGTGGGGCAATGTACGACACCACTTGCTAGAGCGGAAGCTCGGGCGAGTTGTTAATATATCTTGGTGGTAGAAAGCGCGAAGTAACGACGGGGACAAGAGGCAACGTGTCCCCGACAAGAGACGAGATATGACACCGCCACCTGACCTGCTGCAGGGAGCGTATCTGTCCCTCGTAGCTGCGCAGCTTGAGCTCGGCCTCCCGGCGGCTGGTCTCGAATCGGCTCACGGCGTCCTCCATGAGCGCGCACTGCACGCAGGCGGCGTACTGCAGCCGCTGGGCGATCTTGAGCGCCTGATCCGGCCCCCCTGCCTGCTCGAAGACGTCGCCGTCGAGCGGCTCCTCTTCGACCGGCTGCGGGGAACCACCCTCGGTCATGGACGACTCCGCACTCGTGTCGTTCTTGCTCTGTGGTGGGAGGAACAAACCACGAGCCGGATGAATGCGCCAACGCTCGTCGACGAACTGAAGGAGGTGCAATATTGTAGCTAAACATGTGCGTGAGCGTTAGTGCGGGTGCGTGTGCGCGTGCACGCGCCTAAAGAGAATAAATAACAGCAGGTAGTTAGCGTGCACACGCTAGATGGGATCTGTGCTGACCCCGTATCAAAAAAGAATGCTTTAAGTATAATAGTAATATTCATCATAAAGCAAAAGAAGCAGAAGAAGGTGAACAAGCCACGCTCACTTTTTGACACGGGATGAATGGGGAGTCTCGCAACTTCACATGCTCAACCACACTGATCTGCATGCACTCCTGCGTTACTTGTTTCATGGGCTGTTATGCTACGTACAAACCCTACCTGCAAAAGGACAGTGAGGCTTCGGGCATTTACAAACTTAAATTAAAAAAAAAAAAAACACGGGACGAATTAGGTCAAACGGTGACCTGAGGTACACGGGCAATGCTATCATTGCCATAACCCCGACCCTCCCAAAACCCTCATATTTCGGGAGGTACTAAGCGCACTGGATGCGTCCATCCACTGAATAAAAAAAAAGAGAGTAGGGTGCAAAAAAAAAAAAAATAAAAGAACACGAACACAGGCAGTAGGAACTTCATGCAAATTTACAACAGTGAGATATGTAGTAATGTATTTTACACAAATTGGATTTTCAAGCTAATCAGAAGTAACCCCTGTCAACCATGCGAGATCCGGCAAAATGAAAGAGCACATTACATCAAATATTGGGAAGACATAATCAGATAATTCAGTGGGCAATACGTATAACAGCCTCCGTAATACGTTCGGAACCCACTTTAGCATCAAACTCCTCACACTTAAATCTGCTACAACTGGCGTAGTGCGAATGAAGCCTGCGTAACACAATTTTCTTACCTCAGACCCGTTCCCATTGAACCACCGACCTTTGCATTCCGTCCTGATCATGGGCAGGGGCCCGTGTGCTATTATCATGTTCATATATACAGGGAATAAGAATGAGAAAATGAGGTACTCGTAGGAGAAACACAGAAATAAAGGACAACAGTCAGGAACACCAAGGAAGGTTAATGGGATGAAATGTATCGATTTTCTATATTTAGGTAGGTTTATTTCTTGAATAAAAGAATGGAAGTGGAGAAAAAGCATTCTCCCTGGGTGGGATCCGAATCCACGCTCCTAGAATACCGGCCTGGTGCCATACCAACTAGGCCACCACAGGGGCTGTGCTCCCCTCTACATTCTTGGGTATTTTGATAAAGGTGGTTGTTTCCTACACTTGGGGGTCGTTGCCAGCGCCTGTCCGACAACTCGGCGCGAAAAAAACCTTATTTTTAAAAATCGGGCTATGGACTGAGCGTCAACGACGTGTCAGGAGTGGTCAACCAGCGGTTAACCATCTTAAGCTACCTGTGGCACCAAGACTGCCAGAAGCGTGGCCATCGCTATGCGTGTACAGAATGAGAGTTGGAAAGGTCATGGGTTCGAATACCACCCGGGAAGCATATTTTTCTCCACTTTCTTTCTTTTACTTCAAAAAAAAAGGACGTTCCTAAATATAAACAACGGATGAATTCCTTTTCCTTAGCCTCCCTTGACGTCCTTGACTGCTGACCTTTCTTTCTGTGTTTCTTCTACAAACCGCTCATTTCCAATTATATATATATGTACCTATATATATATAAACTGCGTCCTACTTCTGACAGCTTACGGCTCCACGTGCCATACTAAAACAGCAAAAGACAGGTATGTTAAAGATTAGCTATACCAGGAGAAACCTTTTTCTGGCTCCTGTCGACCCACTTGCTCCTGGCCCACGTTCGCTAAACCTTGTGTTACTATTTGGCTCCGTCTTCCTTCTATTTTTCATGTATGATTCACCCTGCGCACCTGCCTGGAACCTTTTCATTCGGTCCAATTACGGGCTATGCTTTTTCCTTCCCGCCAAGGGAGTGTTAATACCTAATAAGGAGTGTTCCGAGAACCTCCGAGGATCGCTCCATCACAGCAGCTTTCCCTATTTAATGAGCGCTTCCGCTTACAGCTCATCTTTCCAGCGCACACGTGAAGAAGGCAGAACGGTATCCCCAGGCCGAGAAAACAGACACACACTCACCACGCGCGCACACCACAGAAATATACATGCGGACAAACTACGTACAACCGCGTGCCCACGCACGTATATACACTCACATAGACGCACGCACACCAACCCACTTACACAGCCACCCCCCCCTTCCCCGCTTCCAAGCCCACGCACTCTTAAAGGGACGTTTACGGATGATCAATTGAATGGACAGATCACATTTCCCATTGCTCCTTCGGCTTTTAGTAGCTTGGTAATGAATAATTAAAGCCGGAATTCATATCGCCTCTTTGCCTTATTTTCCCGGGACGTCAAACAGCGGGTCACGAATTGGAAATAGTGTCTCCCTATGGAGTCGGAGTAGCCATTACCATGCCTCGCATCAGAGGAGGCGTAAAAAGTACCCGCACAGTCGGCAGCGGGGTCTTCTATAAAGCTGTCCTTGCACCCACTCCCAACATCCTACTCTTGCAACGATAATGTTAACAGTAATAATCCAGGTGGACCATTAATGTGGGATGCCGACAGAAAAAACGTCGTTCTCATTAGAAATCTGCTGGAGAGCTTTGTCCAGCCTAGCATCTGGGGAAATTCTCTAGAACAGCGTGGCGTGAAGGTTTGTGTAGCCTGGAACCATGGCAGAGAGTAGGTTTTCCGCATGCCGTAGATAGCAAAAAAAGAAAAAAGAAAGAAAGTAAGCGAAATATACGTTCAGTGGGATCGCTGGAGGTGATTTCATGCTACTCTTACCTCGTGTTGTGTTCTTGTCACTTCCTTCATAATAAAGTTTAAAGCTTCAACTTTTCGGTAAATTGCGTTTCGACAAACAGGTGAATCCCGCTTGATGTCTTTACAAAGGTGCCCAATTGAAAAATTATTCTCCCATATACCACCCAATTAGGAGCTCTCGATAGACACGGATGCATTATACGAAGCGCACAGCCCCACAGATGTCAGTCGCATTATGACTGTATTAACCGATTGTTATTGATAAACGCTTGTTTTTATTTTTATTTGGGGGGGGGATCTTGCATACTATTACTTATATATACATTTCGACGGCAACTGCGGCTGATTCTACGTCTGTTGCCGCGGTACGAGGCCTTCCTCTTCGTCTCTGCTGGCTTTGTGCAGTGCTGTCTTGAACTGTACAATGTATGCCCCTTTTCCAGCACTTCGTAGGCTTCCACTTGCCTTTTGGGAAGGGCCATGCATTTGAGAAGGTTTCCTTGCGGGACGAGAAACAATATGTCGTTGAATTCAAAGTTGCGCAACAAGCCCCTGCTCCTGTGTATGTTATAACTATCTCAACAGAGCTTGCAGAAAATTCCAGAAGACAAACTTCCCGCTCCGGAGGAATTTCCGAGCACTGGAGCCAACCCCTTAGTAACGTAGTAACGTAATAACGACGCGCAATAACCAACGGACATTCATATAATATTTGTTGTGTTTCCTGCCATTATTCTTACCTTTGTGTAATGATATGGTTCTTGCATTTTATTAGCCTGCAGAGAGGCTGTATCAAACAATGTGGTATTAAATTTGAGCACGGCTACTGTTTCTTGTGCAACGACCGACACAGTCTCCCCACATTCTGGTGGGTCTGACTGAGGGAAACTTGAAACGTACCAGACGTAGTATTTATAGGCTCAGCACGTGGCCTACTTCGCTCTTTGAGAGAGAAAGGTCGATTACAGCCAGGGAGGGTTTTCATTTCGGTTTTGGGTATAAATCTTTGAACGTGGGGTTCTTAAACCCAATTCTACTTCGAATGCACCCATCAGGCAGGCAGCATTGCTCCGTGAAGAAGCAGTTCATTTATCCCCACCACTGGACAACTGTGCGGAAGCCTCCTCCGTCGCCAGTAGACGGACGAACTCATACACAATGGCTGAACCATGGGGCCGAAGTCCACCAGTCAATTGCGCACAAAAAAAAGAGTGATTTGGGGTAAGACAATGAAGCCTCGCCTATAGATTACGACATGGCTACTGACTAATCAGGCCGCAGGGAGTTTTTCATTTCGCTCCGAAATACCGCATGCACGGGGGATTTCCTGTTTCACCTGTACCAAAGAATATGGCAGTGAAGCCAGGTAAGGAACCCGCCACAGCACATTCGCGAAAAACTACTCAACCCCCTCCCCCACCATACGGGCGTATTATGGCCGCGTTTTTTAGTTCATTTCATTTCCTCTGGTTAGAGCGAACTAAAAAAAATGAAAATCTCTGGAGGTCACGCCGGCTGCTCAAAACAGTGGACCGACACACTTACGGCTTCTATGGCGCTTTGGATAAGCAGCGGACCTCCGTACCAAGTTAGGCGGGTGGAAAATGGGTGCTGCAAAAGCAATGGCTGGCGCGCTTTGGACACTTAAAAGGTTTATTAATACGGATGCGTAATCTTTCGGTGGCTCTTTGGAACGTAAACGAGGGCGATATAGTCTGCGCAATCCCTACCCCTTTCGGTGCGCAGTCACTATGAGGGTTGACCACGAGAAATATGCGCGGGTATTTAAAGCTGTGAAGCCCCCGCAAGCGCGAACGAACGTAAGAGAACGAACGATAGCACAGAGCGAGCGCCGAGCGATGTAAACAAGCTATAGTACAGTGGAGGAGAAAGACGACGCGTGATGTGGGGCGACGCGCCTGCGCAGTGGGGAAGTGCGGCTAAGGTCTGGTGCGTGGCTCGGCGCGCGCGTGTCTGTGTACCACATCAAGAGTTTCCAGGCCATAAATTAGTCAACACACAACCTAACCTTCCGAGTGCGACGGGAACGATTAATGGCACAAATCTGGCGAAAGCGTTCTTGTTTACTGGCGGTAGATACATCGGTAGCTCTCCAACGTTAAGCTTTCATTTTGATATCTGTGTGGATTAAAAACTATCGACATGGTCTAAAGCCTTTTGACAGAGACTGTACGCGTACGGATTCTAGCTTACATCGCAAAGGTGTGAGAGACGAAAAAGGCGCTACGCGAATAGGAGGAAAGGGTGACAAGTGAAGAAAGAAAAGAGTATGATGCAACGCGCACGTTAAAGAGAATGAGCAGGCTACTTTCGGGCCAGCTAGTGACGCAAATGAAACAAATAAGGCGTGCTGACGCACCCAGATCGAACCTATATCAGATGGTCCTATACCTTTTTCTTGGTTGCAAAACTAGCGCACCTAAATGCCTATGGCCTTTACGGGTGCCTGAAATTATAAAACGACGCAGGTGCAGGCGCAACATTCTGGCCTCTAAAATTCGCGTCTTTATGAAATGAGAGGAAGCACAGATGGAGATAGATTTAGGAAACTGAAGCCGTGCGCGATGGAAACGTGAAACATTTGCCCGCCTGGTATTCTTTCAGAAAGTGAAGATGGTATTTATACCATTAGCTAACAAGTAAAAGATCCCCCGTTTTATCATAGAAGGCATCAGGTTGCGTTCGCTTCGGACCAAAATGTTGTAATGTCTGCCTTCAAAATTATGCGTCCGAAATCAGCGTTCACGTATTAGGCCATGGTCGACTTGTCTGGGTCTACCACCTCCCAGAAGCTTATTTAATGAGAGAAACTCAGAAGACAGATTGTTGGATCATTCGGATAAGAGCAATCAAAATCTTTGCCGGCGGGTACCCATTTTGCCGAGAACAGAATGTGGCCGCGGAGTGAATGTTTCAAATCCCTTGGGTAAATGTTTTTGCGCCGAGAGAAATGAAAGACAAGCAGGGACTGGACTGGAAATGATTTTATTCCAATAAAAACTGCTGTGCGCTGGAGTCTTTTACGACCCCCGCCTCGATGTGGCCCGCCATCGCATCTCCTTCGCGACCCTCCTAAGCACTAGCCCCTTTGCGGAGCCCGTGCCTTTCGAGCGCAATAAAGACCTGCTGGAAGGTCCATGCTTGATCTTCCTTGCTCATAGATTCGATGGCCGTTTGGAGTTGCGCCTGGTATTCTTAGAAACTTCGGCCGTCTGGGTCGGAGGCACAGCCCCACATGGCGGGCCAGCGATTGGCCGGCCCTTTCTTACATACGCTGCATTGGCCATTTGAGCATTGGTCGGGGTAAATGGGGTGGAGTGCTGCCGGTGACGTGACCGACGCCGTCTGTAGCCTTCTGAGATCCGTTGCCTCTTTGCGACACCGCGCCCGGTAGGGCGGCAGATATGCTCTTCTCGCCAGCCGCATGTTCATGGGTGCTTCGCCGTAACCCCTGGCTCTTTCTTTAGTCTTCGCCCTCCATGTCCACTCGGGACGACTACCCACGCGGGGGGCGCGGTGTGTTATTACGCGCTCCTCCCCGTGGGCCGTCTCGTTGTGTTTCGGTGCGTACGGGGAGCATTCGCCCGCGTGCGCCGGGACCTATCTGATCTCTACTTTTCTTTCGTCTTAGACACCCGTTTTCTCAATGATCTTGGCTGCCTTGCCACTGACTCGGCCGTTCGCCAAGTTGCGGACGGCCTCTTGCGAGTCGCTCAGGATCGTGTCGCAACCTGCTTCTGACAGCGTGTGAGCTGCAGATATATCTAAAGGAATAGCTCGATCAGAGCCGACGATGCGGTTTTTAGCAACGTGGTATAGGGAGACAAGTCCGCAAGATATCATCGTTTTTCATGTTTTGACCCGCTTGTCTCTGCTACAACAGTTTGTCCTTAGCCCGCCTGAACTGCGAAATGGAGTGTAGCGAAGGATGAGGTGAGAGGACTAAAAATAACAATAAAACATTCGGTTAACCAAGTGATGTCGTTGTCCTATTTCGAAGTACCTGTTCTCTGCCGCTGCTGCAAGATTCCAGTGAACCGCTCCTATGACTTAAATGTGTCAGCGAAAATGACACGAAAGAAAATGGGTCGAACTGTCCTCGCCAAAAGGGACGCACGGACCAACAGAATGTATCGATAGGACAACACAAAAGAGCGAAAAGGTGCGTTTTGAAAATTACTCCAGGCGATTAACAGGACGGGCAGCTATGGCCAACAAGGGGGTAGTAGAGTAGCGTCCTGTGCCGCACGAGGCCCTTTCACTTTCTCTAGTTATTGCATACACTCCAGTTTTCGTTAGGTATTTCCGCGATGTTGTTGATTATATTCTATCTTGCGCCGAATCCTTACTGCAGATTGTGCCAAAAAAATACTGGATATAGAAACTCCGCTGCAATGAGTTCTAGGGGAGAAGAAAATTATAGCGGCAAACTCGTACGCGCCATTAACCGGAAATTATCTGAGCTGCATTTGGTCATTCTGCTAACGGGAGGGCTCATATTGGCTCACTGACATTGCAGCGACTGGATCACTTAGTTAAAATGATCAACATTATGCGTAGTTTTTATCAAATCAATATATTTTTATTACCCATGCTCCTCTGCATCCCACAGCAAGTCAGGACTGCGCCCATAAACACTTAAAAAAAAGGCATGGCGGCTGGTCGCAAGGAAGCACTACCCTGATGTGCGGTTTGGGTTTTCGCACAAGGCTGCTGTAAAACAGGCGATGCTTTGCATCCAGAAGAGCTCCTGCTGAACGTGGGCTGTTATGTCTTGTATAAATGCGAGTACACTGACAGATGCGAAGGTGCAGACATCCTGCCAGAATGTTTAAGAATGTTTAAGAGCAACCTAAGGCACTGTGTCATTTGCGTGATGCAGGTTGACATTTTTCTTTCAGGTCTTGTAAATATTGAGGCTGCTATGTCACACTTGAACCATTAGTTTTACGTAATGATTACTATTTAGCCTCATGCAATAAATAAATAATGCCAATAGGCTACCACTACAGGCGTGAAATAATGAAGCTAATGATGCAAGAAGTTATCCCATACCTCTGCCCTTGGAATCTTTGTGCGAAGAACGGGTTCACTGGCGCCCCATTTTTAAAGCGAAGCTTTCTATGCCTTACTTATGGCGTTCGAGGTCGAGCCAGAATGTGCGGCAGGAAAGCCAACTTTACACAGTGGGTTTCAAAACGCGATGATTACAATAAGCAAGCCCCTCAAGAAAAAAAAAATTCCTTCCCGCGCTCAGAAGCGAACCTGGGTCCCTGGAGTTACGAAACTGACGTCTATCCTTTTTTTTTCTTTATTTCCAAATATGTTCCGATGATAGAAACACAAGCGGTAGTACAAACAAATAAAGTTGCACTAAATGATGAAATCACTATGCCCACTTTGAGGTATAGCGCTAGTGGCTTAAATATTTTCATCGGTGTTAGCTTTTCCACCTGTGACAGCCAGTCTGGTACATCAACTTGTGCCTTTACAACGAGGCCTCTTGGAAATAGTTCCGGACAGGACGCGCATCAATGTCGGCGTACCGGACTGCCATCCGACACCTCCGTATACAATGCAGGCCCAGTAGCATGATTAAATTCGATGGAATACCATCTTCGTTTTGAACGGACAAATACCGAACACCGTGCGCGTCGATTGGAAGTTCATTTTCAGCGTTCATTTCGGCACACCCCAGAAGAAAACCCCGTCCCAACAATCAATGAAAACATGTTGAGTCGTTTCCGGCTTTTTTGCACAGCCAGCAATGTTCCCCCCACGGCACAAAGAGACCCTTCAGATTGCGTCATTCCGACACGGTAGAAGCAGTTTGGATTCTGTACTGTGACTCAGATTGCATGGGAGAAAGCTTCGTGTTTTAACCCCCTTTCTTTAGGAAAGGGGCTTTGATACTTTGTGGAGCCAACTCGGGCCAACCCAATTTCCTTTCCTGCACTAACCAAGTATGAGGACCGGATTGAACCTATAACTTGATGAAGGCTTTTACAACAACTCCCACGACAAAGACAACAATAACGACGACAGCAATGACAAGAACTACAACACCAATGACGAAAACGACGACAGCATTCAAAACAAGAAAAATTAGGACTGAAAAAAAAACACCAAACAATGAGACGAAAGACAAGAAAGAAAAACATCGAGGGTTCAGTTCCCTGAAAACTTTTTACTGGTATGATCCTTTCTTCTTTTTCTGACAGGCCTGAGACGTGCGTTTAGCGTTACCCTGGGGTTCACACATTCTTGAGTTGGTATAATGTGTGTGCACATATGTGTGCACATGTGTGTGCACATAAGGCCGTGTGCACATATCGATGCACGTTCAGCTGCCCCAGATGATGAGGATCAATCAATTACATTTATTAACTAGGGTGGCGTTTGTGACCCAGAGGAAGTTTCCGCGCTTCCAATGATAATTAAGGCATTTCTAGATGTGTAATATTGGCACGCCACTATTTATTACCTGTCTCGTTGCTGTCATTTACACGGCAATGTAATGACCCCGCCGAAATTCATAAGCTCCCGGAAAAAATGTACGGCTAATCGGTCATAGGTGTGATCCTCTCTGCACTGCGTCTTAGGCGTCTTCATTTGAACGTCAACAGTTACTTTGAACGCATGTAGGACAGGCCGAGTCTCTTGTAACGAAGTCGTCAAGTGAGGCGTGAAGTTTAGAGATTATATCACTAGTGCGTAAAACAACTGATCCTAGTTCCTCACTACAGCCAAGCTGCGCCCGGAAATTGCTGGCAATCAGCGCCGGTGTCAACGAAATTACTTTTTTAGGCTTCTGGTGTCAGCCCTATTCAACACACTTAAACTTTTATGCGAGACGAGCGTGTTCGAAACGCCCGTTTCGTCTCGATTACGCAGAATGAAAAGCTCAGTGCGTGCGATCACTATTCGGTGGGTTCTTTTAGCTAACCCGTCGCCGAATCTGAACCGTTCGACTCGAAAATTACGGCATTCGAACTAGAACCACAAGTGCACAAAAAGTGGTTGCATTGTAACGACGCACGTGTTTCGCAAAGTACGAGGCACTTGTGTGGTTTGAGTTTTTTAAGACAAACTCTCCCGATTACTGCACCATAATAAATTCAGAAGAAAAGGTACAACCAGCCGATAAGTTGTAAAACATTTTAGAGCTAAATGTGGTAATGAGCTAAAGGTAGATGTAATGAGCTAAATCTATGTGTTGAAGAGCTCGAAGAGAGCAAAAACCTGAAAGGCTGAATGTGCGACGTTGTATCTTGAGAACCACAACAGCGATCAACTTACTTCAAATTTCGTGTATCATAGTTTAAACAGAAACCAATCGGCATCTTCAGTTTTGCCTTATACTGCACCACTGTTTTCAATTCTAGACCTCTCAAAGCTTACGAACGCCACACAACGACTTCACGTTCGAAAAATATACTGATTCAACTTCAAAGATGACACCGCATACACTAACCAATACAAATAGCCCGTCGCCACAATGCCATAATTCCTAATGGTGTGGCAAATGACACAACAAGGAACGGCACTGTTCTGGGGTCAACCGACAACTAGCGATGGATGCTATCATCGTCGGAGCCATTGCCCGCGGCCAACTTTATCCGCATACAAAATTTTTTGGTGGTTTCCATTGGTCCACAACTGCCGTTCAACTTCTTACTCCTAAGCGCGATGAGAGAACGGTAGAACAGGACACCTGAAGACGGAGTTCATAACAAACCTTCGCTTGCTCTTATCTGCAGGGCCCTGGCGACGGCACCCTTTGTTTAAACAAAAGTTCAGGAGCGATAATATTGTCCTTTTGCATAACCAACCTGCCTGTATAGTACAGCTTACGGTTTTGACTGCCACCGTTACATCATCCAACCGCGGAAATGCCGAATTTAATAGTTTGTTCACAGAGAGCTGAGACGCCCTTACTCACAGTAGTCGACATCCAGTCGAAGTCCGGTGGCGAGCAGCGGCAGTGCGGGCACAAACACGGCGTGACATCGGTAAGTGTTCCGCGCTACAATGCAGTTAGGCGACTGTGCCGTACACCCGGCGTGAAGCCGACGTGACCTTGAAAAAAACTAGGCCGGCGAGCTACTATATTTACTGTTGCGGTTCCCGCTGCGAGGGGTGCAACGATCCGCCGGCGCGCATTGCCGTCACGTGGCTCATTACGTCACGCACGCTGCGCGCTCTCTCGCGCCGAAACGTCCGTTCCAGCCGGCTGACTTCTGTGGCCCAGCGGAGACAATAAGTAGCCTCGGGGGCGAGTAAAAAAAGCAGAAAACAATAAAAGTGAAAAAATAAAAAGAAGAAACAATCCGCATTCGTCCACGGGTGCGCGAACACGCTTTTCTTGCGCACTCATCCCATTCAGGCATTCGGTAATGCAGGGAGGTTAGCTTAACTTAGGTGTATTTAAAAAAAAAGAAAACAGGAAGATAACTAGTGAAACGCGCTCGCTATTTCGTCGGTTGTGCAGCTAAACTGTTTGTAGCGAAGGCTACAAAAACAAAGCAAAAAAAAAAAAAAGACGAAGCTTCATATTTAAGGCGAAAGCTGTAACATTGTGCGAGAAAGCGGCGCTATTCTCCAGTGCAGAAAATGGCCGCCACTGTAAAGAGCAAAAAAAAAAAAAAAACGCTAAGAATGTCATATATTGCGTCAAAGAGCGTATGCGAATTAATTTCCATAAATTACATGGATCTATAGTGTTAAAGAATTGGGCATCTTGGAGTTCGTGTGGCAGTCGAACCTGGGTATCCAGAGTGGAAAATCTTGGAATTGGTGCCTCAATTACGTTGGAAGTTTGGCACAGAACAGATCAAATACTTGAGGAAAAAAAAACAATGGTACAGTCAAACCTCGTTATAGCGAAGTAGTATAAGGGCAGTAAATTATTTCGTTATATCCGATATTCGTTATAAACGTAGAGGTAAAAATCGCCTCTAATTAATCGGCAATCCGGCTCGCGCAACAATCCTAGATAAAAAACGCTTGTTCTAGGCTTCGAACCCACTATAATTGAGGTAGTCCGTATCTATCTCCCTGTGGCATTTCAAACTAAACAGACTGGAACTTGAGAACGTGAAATTAGAACAGAAAAAAGCTCGTTCGGCAAAGCAGGCCTGCGTTCTTATTTACTTGAAGGAGGATGTGGCCTTCGCCTGGTGGCTTTTCACAGTCTGAGCTGAATGAAGTTTTCCACGGCGTCCACGCAATAAACGTCCTTAAGCTACTAAAAAACAGTTGTTTTGTCTCACTTTCTTACGTTTTGCTTTTATTATGCTTGCTGTCGAGTTTTGAGTCTCGCGGGAACCAAGTATTTCTTCGTTATAGCCGATACCGCGCGGCTCTCGAGGTTCCGGTTTCGTTATAAAAAGAGCAGGTGTCGTTGAAATGAAGCGTGACCAAACAAACTTTGTATTTGGTTTGCTATATCCGATAACTCGCTATATCAGTGTTCGCTATAACGAGGTTCAACTGTACTTCGCAGTTCGCGCAAGAATCGAATAGGGATCTCCGGAGTAAGGGCCGATAGCGCTCCCACGCGGTAGATTGCCTAGTGCGTGCGGCGCTAGCGTCATATCGCGCGGCAGGGGAACGTGGCGGCACATAAGTATAACAGGTGCGCACCAGCCCTGGAGAAGTCTAATTCTCGGGAAGCTGTCGCGTGAAGGGTCGCCGGTCTGCCTTTCTAAGTGATTTGGGCCAAAAGAGGACGAAACGAAGGTAAAGACCGACGCAAACACGATGTTTTCCCGCTACAGCGCTAGATGGGCCACTTGCGAAGTGCACTCGCTAAAGCACGAGGAATACCTGCTGCACCCGGATAGCTTTGCACGTATTCCGTGCACACACATTATTGGAAAGCACCTCTTCTGCAGGACTGTAAGGTTTTCGCCTTCCTACACGTAAACAGCCTTAGGTGTCACTGGTGTATTTTTTTATCGCAGCAGTTTCAAGGCTTTTGAGATCAGGAAGATGCTTAAATCTTACGAAGAACGAAACCTTGCTAAACCTGGGTGCGGACTGTAATATTTGGTCGTTTCTCTTGTGAGATGTCTCATTTTTTTTACCGGCACGAATTGCGAGTCAAAAATTCGCGAGAAAATCTCAGCTTTGTCGTAGGCAGTATGTCACAAGACATTGTGCAGCTTTTTTGAAGTATTTACCGTAAATACGAGATCTCCGATTCAACAACGTAGACATTCGCAGTAGGTTCCAAGTACGTGCGTGCTTTTTGCGTTTCTGTCAATTACATGACCCCAGTCCACTCAAAGAAAAGAAATTCATATCACCGACTCACATGTTGCACTTCGGGAACTAAACCATCCCTTTTCATTAAATTCAACGGCCAGTACAATACTTCGAACTATTCAAGAGTTACGCTGCGAAAATGTTCAAATCCGCATGGTCTGGACCCCGGCTCACACCTTAGGAACCACAGGTGACCATATGGCACACAATGCTGCCCGGGAGTGTATCTTCAACCCTCCCATGGCTACCTCTTCGGTCCCACCACATAACGAGCCTGCTCCTCCACAACCGGATGCATCCCTTCCTATTTGGCCCCAGCAATACCGACAGTACAAGGTGATGAGTAGGAAACGGCTGTTTGATGCATCGCCACCAGGATTCATTTCTACTCTCAATTGCCCGAATAGGCAAGGAGAAATCTTTGCTAATAAGGTCTACGCGAACTCTGCCTATACTCCGGATATCATCCGTAAATGGACTCATCCACATAGGGACTCTCCCTCAAAATGTCCATTTTGTGAATCACTCACTGACTCTAACCTTTTTCACTTAATATGGATATGCCCTCACTTTGTTCGGGGTCGAGAACAACTCCTCGCCTCCCATGCCCTCCCAAAGGATGTGCAAGAACACTTACTAAGAGTTCGGAGTGACACCACCCTACTTGAAGGAATTGTGTGGTTTTCACTGCACAGTGGTCTCTATAAGGTTGTCTAATACGTGAACGACGATGCCTTCTTCTATGTGCCCTTTGGAAGAACTTTTGTCCAGTTTGTGCACATTCACAGTAGTGCCCTTCAATGTGTTTTTTTTTTCTCTTACAAACTCAATAGTCTACGTGAACGCCGGTCCCTTCTTCGGTGCACCCTCTGGAAGATCAGCAACTTGTTGCCCAGTTTCTGCAGATTCACAGTACTGCCCTTCAATGTGTTTTTTTACTCAAGAGCGCTACACAAGAACTGAATACTATCACCTTTAGATAATATGTCCTCACCCCACCCCCACCCCTTATTCCCTTTACCCCGCCAGGGCTTCTTGCCTCTTTCTCATTAAAGCCTATCAATCAATCAATATCAAGATATTATTGGGTGTCTCTTCAATACAAAACTAGTGCTTTTTGAGATGGAGAGACCCTAGGTATACCGTAAGCTATTTTTGATGGAAAGACACCCCAGCTATTACAACAGAAAAGGAAAGTTATGGCTATTGGTGTAGCAGATTTTGTAGTTTCTTCGGGCATTGTATGAAGTTTTTTCGCGGTGATTGAGTGAGAGAGACAGAAAAAAAAGAGAGAGAGAGAGAGAGAGATAGAGAGGAGAGAGAGAGAGAGAGCGAGAGAGAGAGCGAGAGAGAGAGCGAGAGAGAGAGAGAGAGAGAGAGAGAGAGAGAGAGAGAGAGAGAGAGAGAGAGAGAGAGAGAGAGAGAGAGGGAGGGAGGGAGGGAGGGAGGGAGGGAAGGAGGGAGGGAGGGAGGAGAACATGTCAGTATTTTATTGGGGTTAATAGGCCCAAAATATCGGTATTTAACTGCGATGGAAGAATATGGCGTTCGAAAGCTTCCATAATCGACGTCTCCATATACATAGCAGGTATTCAATTAGGGTTCATACTAGACTTCGTCAGAGTATTCCTGCAGATGTGCTTTAAAACAAACAAAGTCTCAGAAAACAAAATCCCAACACTGGAATCTCGACAGAAACAAGCCAGGCTAAAATTTCTTCAAAATTTGTGTCAGACAAGTAGACACAATCTCTCCAATGTTATTCACAGCATGTTTACAAGAAGTATTCAGAACATTAGATTTGGAAGAGGTGGGAGTAAGGGTTTATGGAGAATACCTGAGTAACCTCAGATTTCCTGATGACGTTGCCTTGCTAAGTAACTCGAGGGACGAATTGCAAAGCATGCTTACCGCGCTGGGCCAACAGAGTAGAACCGTGGGCCTGAAAATTAATATGCAGAAAACTAAAGTGATGATCAATAACCTCGGTACAGCACAGCGATTTGAGATAGGTGGCGAGGCAGTAGAAGTGGTCAGCGGATATATCTACTTAGGCCAGGTTGTGACCCCGGATCCGAACCATGAGGCAGAGATAATTAGAAGGATCAGAATGGGGTGGGGTGCATATGGCACGCATTCTCAGATAATGAATAGCAGCCTACCATTGTCGTTGAAGAAGAAAGTGTATGACAGCTGCATCTTACCCGTACTCACCTATGTGGCAGAAACATGGAGGCTCACTAAGAGGGTTCAACTTAAATTGAGAACGACTCAGAGGGCAATGGAGCAGAAAATGATAGGTGTCACATTAAGGGACAAGAAGAGAGCGGAGTGGGTCAGGGAACAAACGCGTGTTAAGGACATACTAGTACAAATTAAGAAGAAATGGACGTGGGCAGGGCATGTACTGCAAAGGCAAGATAACCGTCGGTCATTAAGGGTAATAGAGTGGATCCCTAGAGAAAGCAAGCGTGGCAGAGGACGGCAACAAGACGATAGATGGGCAGATGAGATCAAGATGTTTGCGGGGATAAATTGGTCGCAGTAAGCACAGGACCGGGGTAATTGGAGATTAATGGGAGAGGCCTTTGCCCTGCAGTGGGCGTAGATAGGCTGGGGATGATGATGATGATGACGACGACGACGACGATGATGATGATGAAATGTACGATCCGACACATCCGCCTTCCTCACTCCGCTTTTCTCACGTTCCACGAGGCATCATCTTTCTGCTACGTTTACGCCTGTCTCAGCCCGCACTATCCATTCTTTGTATTCAGTTTTAAAGACGATAGTCTTTCTTGGGCTACTTAAACCCAGAAATTTTGGTCTGTCTGTATGTCTGTCCGTCTGTCTGTCTGTCTTTGACTCGATTCAGCCACCCGGCCAAAGCAAAACAATGCCTGCGCAATAGTCTTATATAGTCACAGCTAAATCTACGCGTCTATGTCCGGTGTAATGTTCATACTTGTCAACATTGTTGAAGAAGAACAAGACATTACGCAAATATGAGACAACAAATCAATACAGAAGTGATATTTGCAGTGTTCCTTTATAAAAAAATCAGACATGCTTGACTTTTGTGAAATTAAATACTTCATCAACTGCAGAAAAAGAATTCACTCCGCCGTCTTCTGCTGTCGCCCGCGCCACTATAGCTTCTGGCGCCATTTTAAGAAATCAACCGGCAACAGTTACGCAAGGTTCCACTAGATAGGTTCCACGTTCTGCTTGCAACGCACGAGGAGTAGGGAAACGCGGTTCTATAAACGTTGAAGTAGGGCGCCTCTATTAACGCGTCTCTTCGCCGTACGGCAGCGTTCGCATCGAGACACCCGGTTTGGAGCAGTGGAACGCGGGAAATTTAAAATGATTTAAGCAAACCTTTGGCGTCTTTACCTTGGGAGGAGCGCGGCGCAAGAGGAACAACATGAGAGGTGAGCGGGAAAACGAAGGGAGGCACTTACTTCGCAAAAGCGGATAAAGACTATCGTCTTTTGACGGTATTTTTGCAACGAAAGGAGCAGATACGCGGCCAATTTTTTCCTCGGACTATAACCGACTGGAATAACCTCCCGCCTGGCATTCTTTGACTGTATGCTGAAAAGTATTGATCAAATGTATGACTTCTAAATTCCTTTTCGTCTCACATGTGTTTCAAAAACAATTTTGTATTGCGTTATTTCCACCTTTTTTACCCCGCTAGAAATTGTATAATTGGTCTGATTAAACCCTAACATCCACGCCTTGGTGGCCTCCGGTATCGAAAAATAAATAAATAAATAAATAAATAAATAAATAAATAAATAAATAAATAAATAAATAAATAAATAAATAAATAAATAAATAAATAAATAAATAAATAAATAAATAAATAAATAAATAAATAAATAAATAAACATAATCATACACCCCTTCGCCTAACGACGAAGATGGTTCAACCATCTTCCACTACCCCCCACCCCGATCATCACCGTTAGTGCCAGTTGGCTTTCCTGCAGTGCGTTCTGGAGTGGACGGTCGCCACCAGTGAGCAAAAACAGCTCCGAATTAATAAATGCCGTTGAGCATGCATCCGATTTCTCAGTTCTTATAGCCAAAGAATACGCACATGAACAACGGGACAGCGCCCGTGTGTGTCAAGTTTCCCTTTTGTCCGTGTTCCCGCTGCGCTTCCTTTTCTTGATCACACGGACTCGCGTTGCGTTTTGATTATTTTGTTATTAAAGTGGCTCCGTGGATCCGCTTGTTTAAATACCATCATTCCCCGGTTAACTTGGCAAATACAATATGAATAGGCCTAGCGCCACGTTTTTTCTGCCGCTGTAAATACACAAGCCTGCAAAAATACCCAGTTTGATTCGCCATTGCCCTTTAAAGTTCCGCTAAAGTATCATTGCCTCCATTCAGCCCTCTATCCGCTCCTCGAATTTATTTTGATCTTCCGGGCCTCGATGTCTGTATACCTAGCTTTGTTCTGTATAATAAAAACACAAAAGACGACGGACGAAGCAAGAAACACAATACATGCTCTGCAGCAAACTGGAATGTCAGAAAACTGTGTGTATAGCGTCTTCGCTCCATCCATCGCCGTTCGCGCTTTTGAGGGAGTGAGTGACGCTAATGAAGCAAATAGACAAGCCTAGCAGCGAGCGTGTGGTGCTGCTCTGGATAGCACCGAAAAGGGTGAAACACATGGACACACAAAAATTCACACACGCGAACAGACGCGGAGGAACGCGGGCACACTGACACAGGAGTACAGGTACTTTCAACGTTCACAGAATGTTTCGCGTGGTTATTATGCTAAACAACGTAGACAGACTCACTCAACCATACGCACGGCAACGTAACACTAATCAATATACGCTATTTCGTGCATAGCAAACAGCTCAAGGCGGTGAGAAATAACCGACAACCAAAAAAGGAAGGGTGCGAATGATGATGAGCCCGGCAAAAAACTCATTGAACCTCTAAACGCGGAAACTCCAGTCAAGTAGGCCGTGTACACAGAACATACAACTAACTTAGTTGGTATAGCTTAACTTTGAACTTCCCGGTGGACAGCTCTCATTACGGGTTGGGACGTTATGCAAATGAACGTTCCCGCCATCAATCGATGCTTTATTCGACTCCTGTGAAGGAAGTGTGAGGGAGACACGGCATAAAAAATTGAAATTGTGAACCCGTTGGCGCACAGCGTATAAGTTCTTTCGAACAGATTAACACCTTGTTCAGCCAGATTCAGAGAGATTAGCGCCAATACATTTTGTTCGCTAGCTTCCTTTCACGCAGTTCTAAATTTGTCCTCTCTACAATGTTCGTTGCTAGGAGGTCAGTATAGAATGAGCCTTAAATTAAAAGTTTTCTATCGTGTGTAAACAATAAGATACGGCCCACGAGGCGACGGTTGAGAACTTCTTCACAACAGCAGCGCAATAGCGTCTAGTTGCTCTCGAGCCCTGCGCAAACCTCAACGTCATCGATGAGACGTTCTGAGACGGTCAACTCTACAAACAGATCGTAGACGTAAATATTGTTTCTGCGAAATCCACGGTTATTTGCCGCTGTTTTAAAATACTCTGAAAACCTCTGAACGAAGCCACGGCAGCACTGGGCTCAGTGACGGAGTATAGAGCCATTCCACTTGACGTGGGTGAATGACCAGTGAGGCCGTAGCACATCACTCAGGATTAGAGAGGGCTGCCTTCACTTTTTGGTAGTGGTAGGGAGGATAGATTGCTGTGATATACACTGACTGGTTCGTTCGTAAACTTAGCGGAGTTTTGGCCAAAGTTGTACCTTTTCATGGCTATTGTTGAGTAGTTGAGTTACTGGTATTGGTGCGGCCGATGAAATCAGTCTTCTTCTTGCCCAAACTGAGTCGAATTTCTTGTCTGGATTTGAAATGTTGGGATTGGAATCGCTAAATCACAGGGGTACTGTCATCGTGGCTAACCCATGCCACGTCCATCGACATGAACATCTCGACATCACACCTGAGCGTGCCTGGACATACCGTATTTACTCGATTCTAAGCACCCCCTTTTTTCCAAGATCGTGATGCCCAAAGTAAGGAGGGTGCTTAGATTCGAAAAACCTAAAAGTCCCCCCATACAGGCACACTTTTAGGGGCAGTACCTAGAGAACACAGGCGCAAGGTATAATGCGTGTTGTCTTTTCCGTCAAACGTCTCTTTTAAATGACTCAAGTGCAGTGAAAGGCTCAAAAACTAGCACAGACCAGAGCCATTTAACAGAGCGAGAAAGCGAGTTGTCGGCCTGGCCCGTATAAATCTATGTATAGCCTGGGCACGGCGCGGTACCTCGCAAGAAAGGGGGTGCTTAGATTCGCATGCAAGCATTGTTGTCATTTTTTTAACGCGTAGCATTCTTTGCCGAGTGCCCCCACAGTTAGGACCGTGTAACGCCCTGAACCTCCCCAAAAATGCAGATATCGCGGAAGTTCCACCTGTAATCGCTATAATGGCGTAAGATAACTGGTCGCACGAAATTTTGAAAAACTGAAATATAAAAAGATATATAAAAAATACAGAAAATGGCGAAACGTGTAACGCCCTGCATTTCCACAGTAATGCAGATTTCGTGAAATTTCCATCTGTAATCGTTATATAGTGAAGAGTTCAACGAAAGTTCGTCTGGTCAGGTATCATGATGAGAAAGAACATGCGGTCACTGACTAAGTCAAGGTGACAACACAGAGACATTTCGGAACCCGTACGGGTTCCTTGATCGCACTGACGTTTCGGAACCAGTACGGGTTCCTTGATCACACTAAGCAGGCAAGAGCCGTAATTCGCCTCTTGTTTTAAAATGTGACGTAATGATCGGGTTTAGCTTGCCGGCAAATTGCCATCTGTCCTGTTGAAAGTGTCTTCGGTGGTCTGAATAAACGCGGATTCCAAAAGTAATTACGTGGCTGAATTCTTTTTCTTGACTATTATAGCGGCGTTATTCGAATCGATGGAGTGACCGTGATTATCGGCGTGCTCGGCCAGGGCGTTCGACGCTTTCTTGTTGCTGTACACGTCCCTTTGGTGTTCCTCTAATCTCCTTACGAAGTTGACAGTTTCGCCGATGTAACTGCAGCTACAGTCTGCGCAGGGAATCTTGCAGACAACACCGGGATATCTCTTGCTGTCCAAGCGGTCTTTCACGTTCACAAGCCGATTCCTCAGCTTGTTGGACGGCATGTCCGCAACGCGAAGGTCATTTGAATAACAAGAAAGAAACCACCTCCCCTCGCGGGAACCCCTGTGTAGATGCGACGCATAGGGGGTTCACGTTGCAGCGTTGGACAGCGGAGGAACGGCGATGGAGCGGAGCGGCGCAGGCACCGCGTTTTATAGCGCGCATAACGGTGAGGGGACGCGCCGGCGCCAGTGTGTCTGCCGCGGCTATGAAGCAACACAATCCAACACAATCCACTTTATTTCCAATCCAATCCAAATCCAATCCAATCCAATCCAATCCAAGCCAAGCCAATCCATTCGAATCCAATCCAATGCCCCTCGCGAGAGAGTGTTTGCTATCGGAGAGGAGAGGGGGTGAGCGGCGGAGAGCGCAGCTCGCGCGGCGAGGAGAATGAGGGAGGGGCGGACGACAACAACGCCGACGACGCTGCATGAACAAGGCGAGTGAATGAGATGCAGTCGCATCTAAAAGATACGGCCTAGAGCTTCGCTGACCCCGGGAACATATGGGATGCCGGCGCGTCTTCCATATGACTTGCCCTGGGGTGGCCTGTAGTTGAGAACACGACCTTCAGCATTCTTAATACATTTTTCCGGGTAACCGTTCGTCAATAATTCTTGATGTATTGTTTAAAGTTCTTTCCTCAAGGAACCCGTACGGGTTTCGAAACGTCTCTGTATTTTCACCTTGACTTGGTCAGTGACCGCATCTTCTTTCTCATGTAATCCTTATGATAGCGTAAATGGAAATAATTGGTCGAAGAAATTTTGAAAACTAAAAAATAAGAAAAATATAATATAATTACGGAGAATATCGAACCGCGTAACGCCCCGCATTTCCACATTAATGCAGGTTTCGGGAAACTTGCAAATGTAATTGTAATAACAACGTAAATGGAGATAATTCGTCGGATGAAATAAAAAAACAACTAAAAAATAAGGAAAATATAAAACGTACGGTAAATGGCAAAACGTATAACGCATGGCATTTCCGCAAGAATGCATATTTCGCGAAAGTTCCACCTTTAATCGTTAAAATAGCGTAAATAGAGATAATTGGCCAAACGAAATTATGGAAAACAGAAAAATAAGAAAAGTATACAATGATTACCAAAAATGGTGAACCGTGTAACGCCCTGCATTTACACAATAACGCAGATTTAGCGGGAGTTTCAAATGTAATCGTTACAATAACGTAAATGGAGATAATTGGTTGGACGAAATTTTGAAAAACTAAAAGATAAGAAAAAAAATATTGAAGAATTACGGAAATAGGCAAAGCGAATAACACACGTAATTTCCCAAATATTGGAGATTTCGCAAAGGTTCCACCCGTACTCCCAATACTAGAGTAAATGGAGATAATTGGCCAAAGCAAATTTTGATAAGCAAAAACAAAAAACAAGAAACAAAATATTTACGGAAAATGACGGACCGTGTAAAGTCCTGCATTTCGACAATAATGCAGATTTCAGGAAAGTTCAACCTGTAGTCGTTATAATAGCGTAAATGGAGATCATTGGCCGAACGAAGTTTTTAAAAAGTAATAAATAACAAAAATATAAAAGTACGGACAATGGCAAATCGTATAACGACCTGCAATTCCACAATAATGCAGATTTTTCTGAAGTTCCACCCATAATCGTTATATTAGCGTAATAAAGATAACTGATAGAAAGAGATTTTGAAACACTAAAAAATAAGAAAAATATAAAAAAATTACGGAAAATGGCCTTCCGTGTAATTCCCTGCATTTCCACAATAATGCAGATTTCGTGAAAGTTCCACTTGTAATCGTTCATCATCATCATCACCAGCATATCTACGCCCACTGCAGGGCAAAGGCCTCTCCCATAAATTTCCAAATATCCCGGTCCTGTGCGGAAATGGAGATAATTGGTCGGATAGGATTCAGATAAACCAAAAAAATTGTCTGTAAAAAGCTCACACTCAAGACAAGCGGCATAAGAATGCTACGCATTAGTAGATACTTCTCGGAATTTCTGCAGAATTTTTTCTAAAAATAGGGGGGTGGGTGCCTAGAATTGAGGGGTGCTTAGTGTCGCGAAAATACGGTATATACGCACAGGACGCCACGATTATACCCTCAATTTGTGAGGCACAGACATCCCCACAGCCGGCGTCATTGTCCTCCTGCGAGTCAAGTACGTGTGATTTTTTGGGGAGGAAAGTTAATTCTATACATAAAATATGTTCACTGGTTGATTGATGTGAATCATTATTGCTCTACAGTCCAAACTTTTCCAACATAAGCTCAATTAACGACTTGTATTCTCTTGTAAACACCGCTGTTAGAACTCTAGAGGGATGTTTTACGAAAGGGCAGTTCATGTATGACCTACGTGCAGTGGCCGATTGATGTGTATCTTCATATTTGAGTTCCAACTCTTCCAATTTGAAGTGAATGAACCACCTCTCGTGTGGCTTGCGGACATCAACAATGCAGTAATTCTAAGGCAACAAACAAGTGTTTCCTGAAAAAATGGGTATTACAAGGAGCACATTTTTCTACGCGGACCCTAAAAATCCTGCCACCGTAGTCCTATGCTGCTGCTTCGCTGTAATAAGAAGAAACTTTTTTTACCTGATAATCTGAATCGGCACGGCTGCTGTTGTCACTTGGGCTGCTGTCGACAGACGTTGAGTCTGAGCCGATGTGGACTGCAAATTAGAAGTACGGAGGTTAAGGCCGAGCGTTAATGATAGCATTCATAAATTGCTTCCGCAAGCAGCGTACCTTCACAGCGTGCGCGTGAGTAACCAAACATTACTTTTTCAACTTCCCTCCGACTTTTAGCGCTAGTGTTTTTGTTTATAACAAATGCATTCAAATCAATTTGGAAATGTTTGCCGGGTTGGGGCTGCTAAGAAGAAAACAGACCTAGATTTCTTGTTTTTCTTTCATCATGTTGGTAGACGACAGTTCTCATTCGGTATACGCCTTTTGACGTCAGGATTAAATGTGTGAACTCAGCTGGGGGGCTTTGATTTCTTGACTGGACGTATTAGATGTGTCAAGGCGTTATGCTAAAGCATATCACTTCAATGTAAAGTGCAGAACTAACATGGCGAAACAACTTCGGATTCGTCGAGCTGTTTAAACTAAGAATAAGTGCAGCCAGATTTGCTGACAAGAAGTGGCACGATATATTAGGCTGGTGCCTTAGTGATCCCTGACTAACGTCTCAGAACGCCTGATCATAATGAGCGCTTTTATTTTTAATGCACATCAAGGAGGTCGTCAAAGAAAGTTCGCAGAGAACTCACCTATGGACCGCTGTCCTGAGCAGGTCAGGATGACGACGTTCTGCAACAGTAGACAAAGAGATAGTCAGAAATCAAAGAATAACAATTAAAGAAAGTGTTAAGTGCTCTCATGCGACTTGAAAGCCGAAATGGGTCATTAATCCCGTTTACGCCCGTTTCCGGACAGGGGTTTCAGTCGGCGAGCGCGACTGAGGCCAATCGGAAAACATAAACACTAAGAAAAAATAAAAAAGCGCGACAATCAACCGCTTTGCACTTTCTCTACGGGAAACTAAAAATAAAGGAAACAATCAAAACGTTGTGCCGAGTGCACCCACTGGGTCCCAGAGGTTTTGTGTTTTAATTTTGGAGTATTTTAACTTTTTCTCCTTATTTTATCCCCCGCCTTCTCAGGAATGAGATCGTGTACACGGCGCTACTGGCGCAGGAAGTTGAAAAATAAGATGGCGGTTTAACATGCTACTTGAAGTGGTACAGCCCTGTTCACAGCAATCTGTTTTTTCGTGAAACTGCAGGCAGTGGCAAAAGACGTAATCAGCGTCTTAATATGGTGGCGCTGGGAATTCTACTATTCCAATTTCACATTTGCGTGTGGAGGTAGTATACATCAGTACACGCTCATCCTGAGACGAGCCCCTGTTTCGAAATGTCAGGTGAGCTGACAAAAAGTTGTATTCAGTAGCACCGCAAAAGCGACAACTGGACCTAGTCGGCGTCATGACTCCAAGGACCTAACGGGTGGTGACTAAGACACAAGCATTTTCCCTTGTTTTTGAGCCCTGGACGTATGCTGCGGTTATTGATATCCTCACATGAATACCGACTTACTTTGCACGAGCCTTTACGATTTCGTGGAACATTTTCAGTCTAAACGTGTGTAATTTTTCCAAAATTAACTCTCAGTCATGGTCAGCACAAAGACAAAGCAGCCACTTCAGCCATGCATATTGCCAATGTGCCGTTATCATGGCCGTACGGCCCCGCTGACTGACTGTCGGGAGTGGTACCCGTAAATACTCTGTTATCTGTACTGTTTTCCGCAGCCTCTAGCTTCGATACCTGCACGCCCCTTTATAGTGGTTCATGACGGAGGCAGATATTCAACCAAATATGAAAAGTCGCAAGTTTCCCGGCAAATGTAACCTCTTAGCTCAAACGATTGCTGCGCACGTAACGCCCTTACGGGCGAGTATTGGTCGTGTCGACTGGGTAGTGTTGGTTCCCCTAGCGCACCTTAGCGGTAAAGAGAAGGTGAGGTATAGGGTGCCACGATGCCAACGCTGTCAGTGCTGGATAGAGGGGTACTGATATCACATTCGATATCCCGGGAGCGGCGACTTCATCTCTGAGAAAGGGGGTCCTCCGATTGAAGCTGATGCACGTGTTCTTTGTTGCTGTTAAAATGACCAGGTCAGTGTATACAGGAACCTCTCATTTTCAGTGCTACAGCGACGGCTATGAGGAGTCATTCCGAGAGGGGGGGGCGTGTTGAGCGGCACCAACGATTAGCATCGCTTGTTCCGCTTGAAAACTGGTGCATCACTCTAATAATACGAGAGCAATAAATGACTTATTGAGTAAAAAACATGGCATCAGTGGCGGCGAAACGACGGCTAAGCCATGAGACTGTGAAGCGTTCCATAGCGTGTGCATCGAATTAGTAAAACTAAAGGAAAGAACCGCGCTGCTAGGCCACGCCTCGGAATACGCAGGTAACGTGGAAAGGGGGGAGTGTCACGGTATATCTGCGGCCGCTGTTCAGGATGAAGCGACAGCGACAAGTCATCAAGCGTGGTTCCCACGCTGTGCTCGCGCAGCACCGCAACAGTCACCAGCAAGCCAAGCCGCTTTGCGCACCAGCAGAACTCTCAAAAATATTGTCCAAATGATTCCAGTCTACAGCGAACCTTCTAAAGTAGAAACTCTCCAAAATAACCAGCATTAATTTTAACGCGAGACTCGAAAACATTACTTGCAGCACAAAACTCGAAGGATCACTGAGCGGCTTTCAATTGATCATTAAAGATTTATCATTCGCAAGTCATTAGAAGTGCTTAGGCGTCTCCTCGGAATTTTTCCCGAGCGAAGCTTACACCAACTGCTTTCTAGGTTTTCCGAAACACCCGCAACTGTGGACTGCAAGGATACCGCCTATACATAGAGGTGGATACGAACCTTTGATAAATAGGTCGAACTTTCTATTTTAAGTCTCTAAAAATCATGGAACAAGTTGTGGTCGTGTGTAATGTAACGATTCGTTCTAGCAATGCCCCCAAAGTTAACTGGAAATAGTCAGCAAGTTGATAAAATAGGGTCAAGTGATACGTTGCCAGTGTCGAAATGTCCTGAGTGAGGCAAATGTACATCCTTGAACAGACTGACAGGCGGAGTGTTCCTACTAAGGTGACCGGCTGGCAACTTTGTAAGTTAGGGTGCAGCATACTTAAGTTTTGTTCAGCAACAAAATTACGCTTTAAATCATCGATTTTTTCCCCTGAGATGTATTCGAAACAGCATTATCCTGATCGAACGATCCAATTGGTCTAAAGAGGATGTATTTAAGAACGCATACTGCTGGTTCATCGTCTTGTTTTGTGCGAAGAAAACGTGCACGACCTACCTACCCCCCCCCCCCCCCACCTTTTCCCCCCGCCTCTTCAGATGTGCAATTACACGACATTTTTAACAGCAGCTAGGGCAGCTTAGGCGCGAACTTGGTTCGGTGGCGTACGCAAACAAATGCCAAGAAAAAATACCGAGCGCACGTGAGTGTGCGCCTTGTGAGGAGCGTCCCGCGTCGTCCAGCATTGAGCGTTCGCTTGCGCCCCGTGAGGAGCTCGCACAAAATATTAAAACATTCCCCCGCATTTCCCCGAGGGGGAGAATGTGAAAGTGCGAATGCACGGTTGTCGGCCCGCTTGCGGCGCTTGCGCTCGGCCCCCGCAGCCCACCGCCTCGCCGCCTTCTCTTCCATCTCTTCCATCGGGTTTGTAGTATCACGTGTACACCACGCAGTTATCAAGCCGCTATAACGCCGCTGAGTCGCCAACGCACGCCGCTGACGACGTAGTTTGAATGCGTTAAAGATATAAGGCGCGTCTAACACTGATATCACCGTCGCGTCCGTGGCTTGGTCGGTAGAGCGTCGCGCTGCGGCCGCAAAGTCCTCGGATCGAAACCTGGCGCCGGATGCTGCTTCTTTTTCAAATATAGAGGAGCACTGCGGACGCCAACGCCGCCGGCGGTGGATGGTTTGGGGTCGCTTATTACACCATCTTCCCGTGGGGAACCCTGATGAGGATGCGAAGCATCATGGGGGTTCCGTGTGGTTTCATTGTGTTGCCGTTATGTTGAGTGATCTGGTGTTTAGTAGCGCCAGAGGGAATTCCGCGTCCGGGTCCACACCGGTGGCAAAGGCACGCAAGTACTGTTGTGTGACGGTGAGTAGGCAGTGGTTCTCGAGGCGACGAATCTCGTCAATCATGTTCTTGTCGATGTTGTCGTCTCTGTGGCAGAATCGATAGTCTCCGTCAGCGTTGGTGAGGTAAATGTTGTTGACGTTGGTGCACCGGCTGAGAGCAACGTACACGCCCTCCTCTTCGCAGCTTTTTCTTCTTCTCCTTCTCCTTCTTCATCGGTTCCCCTACGGCAAGATGACGACGGTGGTTGAACGTGAAGCTATTTCGTGATGGATTCTTTGGTTGGCCAACCCCTAGGGGCATCCTGCCACAATCATCATCAGAGGCACTGCGGACGAAGCACGGAAAAGTGACATCCCCCCGAGCAAGAGATGCTCTGCATCTAAAATACCGAGCGCACTTAAGCATGCGCCTCGTGAGGAGCGCCAGGCGTCGCCCAGCTCGGCCTTCGAGGACCCTCTACACACTGCTCGTGGCGTGATCCCTCGCGCGCTCTGCTCCTCGCCAGTTCCCATGCTTTCGCGTCTGGAGTAGGAAGCACAGATAAACGTGCGCTACAGACACCGAGTTCGCGAAGCCAGTTCCCGCCGGTTCTAGCAGGTGCTAACGCGGTTCACTTTGGGAGATATGAGAAAGGCTGCGGACGAAACGACCCGGGCCTGCCAGTCACGGAGAACCTTCAGCGGCAAGTTCGGAAACCCATGTGAGGTGCAACAGCAGGGCCTCCGACGAAGGGAGAGGGGCTGCCAGTTCTGCTGTTTCTCTAGCCTGGTACCACTATATAGTGCAAGCTGCGCCATTTTTTTTTTCAGAAGCAACGGTCCAGCCCGTTCACTCACATGACCTGTCTCTGAATACCAAAACACACCCATGATTGCTGCGTTTTCATGGCAACAGTAGCAGCCATCTCGATTGCGTATCCATTGGGAGAGAAGTTGCAACAAATATTCCTGTGCCCCTTGTTGAGCTCGCCTTTCAGGATCTTTTGAAACGTGCCTCCCCGGATCACGCAGAGGAAGATAAACATATCTAACACTCGTGGTACAATTTTAATTTTCTCGAAAGGACGCCCAGCGCTTCTGCGCCAGATAAAGGACCTCAAGTTGCCACGTTCGTTGAAGCGACCAGCCGAATGCTGAAAAAAGCCGCCTTTGAATGCTACCCGATGCAAATAAATCTCGTTTTGGTTGAAAATAGACTCATCTAACTTTACTTAACAAAACCCCAGAGAAGCATCGGCCAGACACGATTAAATAAAGCGTCGCTCACCTGGATACAACCTCTCAATGTATATGCTATTCTGAGGCACCTCAAGGAACGTGTGCTTCATACATATTGAACGTGGCCCCCATGCAGTATGCTTCGCGTCTTCTACAAAAACACGTGCCTTCTGCATCAACTCATGGTAGTTGCCAGGAAACCACCGCAAGAACGTGGGAGTACAGCTTACCTCTGAAAGGTGGACCAACACGAAATAGCGCACGAGCTCTTCACGAATTTATTTTAGTTCGAAAACATTAGTTGATTCTCTGGGTCAAAACTCGAGCACCTTACATCGTAAAAAGGAATTACAGGCAAAATGGGCGACGGCGCGAAAAGAAAAAAAAAACAAATCAACGGGCCCCTCCCCTCCGGAAACAAGGGCGCAAGCGACGTTTGACCTCACCGAAAACGAAAATGACCAAAATCGAAACGCAATTACCACTGAACGAAAACGAAAACGCTTCTGCCAAAAATCAAAACGCAGTGACAGAAATGAAAGCGCAATACCATCGACTGACTAAAACAAAACCCTTTCGTTTCACTGAGCTTTATCAGAACGCAAATGTTTGGTACACTTGTTATTATGGGTCACACTTCTACCATTGTCAGTAACGTTTGCGCTCGAACCACGCACGGCCTACCTATGCCGCGCTAGAAGGTGAAACGCCGGACGAGAGCGAGCGACCGCACCTGCGATGTGTCGTCATGCAAGCGACAATGACGACGACGAGCGACAGTTTCGCACGCGCAGCGCTTCAGCGGCGAACGGCGAGCGAGAGCTGTGCCCGAAGAGCACTTGCGTAAAGTTGGCTCTGCCGCAAGGTGTTGTGGCGTACGCCACTACTGACGCCGCAAGTCAGCCAATAGGAGCTTCGCTTGAAAAAGTAAACTGATTGTGTTGGGAACTGGGTGGGAATAGAACCCGCGACCCGCGGAATGCGAGACGAGCACACTTCCCGAACGCCCCAACACCTCGATAGGTCTGCAAATACAGCGAACGTCTTGTGGTCTACTTTTATGCGGGCGTCAGGGGCATGAGTTTGTTGAGCTGAGCATCAGGAGCTTGATGTGGGCGAGCTGGTGGAACATATTGAAGAAACAATACCGCAAAGGCGCAGCAAAGCAAAAGGAACACAGCACAACAGACGGGCGCTTCAACTTCAACATGTTCTGAGGCCTACATCAATAATTTGAGCATGCTCATTACAGAAGTATAGAGGCTAGGCTAGCAGCAAAATACGTTCCCGCTAGATGTCCCTTTAACGGCAGAGCTGTTCAAGCCTTTAGTTCCGCTGTGGAGCGTTGCCAGAAAAGTCAGCCCAGCCGAGCGCTGTGAGCGTGCGGCTCATGGAGAGCGCCCGGCTTCGTCTAGGCTCGCGCCACGTGATGAGCTCGCAAAAAAAAAAAAAAAAAATACCGACCACTTAACCTTCGAGAACACTCTTCCAAGCGCTCGTGGCGTGATCTCTCTTGTGCTGTTCTCCTCGCCAGTTCACGTGTGCTCGGCTTAAAGTGGCAGCACAGACGCCGCTGAATTCGCGCTACAGAGCTGAGTTCGCGAAGCCGGATGCCATGGGTTCAACGCGTGCAGCGCAAATTTTTTTGCTGGGAAATGCGATCGCGTGTATGCTCCAGCGTGACGTTAGACCTAATGTTGCGCTTTGAGGTATGACGTCGCCCACTGTTGCCAGCAGCTTGACGTATACAACGAGTATGACATTGCATGGTTCATGGATGGTAAACTTTAGCGTCACAGCTACGCAACGTTAAGCCTTGATATAAGTATCACAAAGGCGGTTAGCTAAGGCTCTTAATCATAGTAACGGGGAAAAAGAAAAAGCTCAAAATAAAAATTATGATTGTGATCATAAGAGGGCACAATTGGTAATTGAACAGATTCACTAAATCATAAAAAAATGTTTAGGTGTCCTCGCAATTTTTTTAGCTGCTTGCGTTGCAGAAAATGTTATCTCTTGGGATGGGAAACTGAAGAGCAGCAGGATAATCAATTAACTAGGCGATATCGCGAACACCCTAACCAATTTTTTGCTACTATTAAACTCAGGGTACACAGCAATACAAAAACGAATAGTTATTCCAAAGAAACGGAATAGTGCGGAATTTGTTTTCAGAAAGATGGCTAGCCTGGAAGCTAATTTATTTTTTTTGGGTGCTACAGGAATAATGCATACGAGTACGGCCCATGTTTTTTGTCAAGGTAACGTGAGTCGAGCGGCTTGCAGAAGAGCCAAGGGCCGAATAACTGCTTAGTACATGGCGAGTAGAGAAAAAGGATGGTACACCAGTACACTAACATGCAAGAAACCTAGCTCGAACAGGCAGGGTAACGTTCTGCGTCGTCGAACACAAACACCCACTGGCCCTGATTTCCGCGAGAAAGCTTTCTATAGTCTCCACTGCGAAGGTAAATACCCGCATCGAACACGTTTCAACACGGATAATAGAGGCACACAAACAAGCAAAGGCACTCTATCTGTGTCGTGATGAAGATTTGTCAGAGACGGCGAACAGCCGCTGCGTCGAACCCGCGCATGCGCAACAGGCAGGACGAAGCGCAAGATAGTGCTTGAGCCACGCCGCAATCTCGACGTCGCATACGCGGTGGGCTGTGCATGCCCTGGACGTGCAGGGTTCGTTTTGCATGGGGCTTTGCCGCACATCACTGAGACTCTGAGGAAAAGTACGCCGGGTCTTCGCGGTGTGCGCTGTCGAAGCCATGGCGCCGGGGCCACACACACACACACAGACACGCCGCGGTCGATTCGTAACAGTGGCAAGTTATGGTGATCCAGAACTTTTGCGTTAACATTGTGCGTTTGCAAATTTCCACGCGAAGGCATGCGACAGGGAATGTAACTGAATTATCTTTGTTTTTTTGCGAGAAAGGCTTTCGCCACGGGATGGGCTCGCAAAAAATACAAAATACAAAATACAAAAAAATACAAAATATAAAAAAGTTGAAAATTAGCACTGGCACATTTTCACTTTTCTTTTAACGCTTATCCTTTCGTTATGGTAAATGCAGAAACAGAGAAGAAATTCTATTGAAGTTTTGCACCTTAAAGGGACACCATAAATATGGGCTTCAAAATTTACCGCACAAGCACTTTGTTTCTCCGCTCCTAGGTGGAGGGCACGAAAAGCCGCCGGGAACGTGCAAATTGCACATACTTGAATGACCGAGTTTTCAATGCTCTTTGGGGTCCAACGATGACACCACGCAGAAAACTTGACCGAGCCTCGAAACATATTCACGCAGAAAATTTGGCCCAGACTCTAAGCATACCACGCATAAACTTAGCTAAACCAAGAGAAAATCAGGGAAGCTTGCACTCACGCGCAAGACTTGAATGGCGAAGCTGTTGTAGGTGAGCATTGCCGGACACGTGGTGAAGTTTCAGTATATTGTTTATTTGCATAGTTGCGGTGCTAGTAACCGTCGTCATACGCATTGAAGATTGGTTGATTGGAGGGTTTAGCGCACCGACGCTCCACAGGCGATGAGGCGCGCCGGTGTGGAGGGCTCCGGATTAATTTTGGCCACCTGGGGATCTTTAACGTGCGGCGAAACCTCGAACACACGGGTGTTTTTGCTTTTCGCCCCATAAGAAAAGCAGCCGCCGCGGCCGGGAATCGAACCCGCGTCCTTGTGCCCAGCAGTAGAACGTCATAGCCACTCAGGCACCGCGGCGGGTGCATTGAAGAGGTCGTCGTCGCCTTCGCAGCGAGTGATGGATGCAAAGTCATCCTCAGCATTACATGTAGACTTCGACAACGTGCCGATGCAACGCAGGCGATGAGGCGCGCCGTAGTGGAGGGCTCCGGATTAATTTTCACCACCTGGGGATCTTTAACGTGCACCGAAATCTCGTGCTCACGGGATTTTTTGCTTTTCGCCTCCATAAGAAAAGCGGCCGCCGCGGCCGGGAATCGAACCCGCGACCTCGGGCTCAGTCTCCGTCATCGACTCGAGGCAGCGGTGGCGGTATGTGCACGTCGTCTCGGGAAGGAGTGGCACACTCGTAGCCATGTCTCCAATTATCCATAATGGCTTTTAGAGAATGCTGTGGCCGCGGTGACCTTTCCCAAGCAGGGTGTCTTTTAGACTCTGCCGCGCGCGACAGCTTTTCTACGGTACCGAGCGAATGCACACGACGACACGAGAACGAACGAACGAGGGGCGTACGCTATGACGTGACTTTCTTGTTCCGAGCCAGTGTTGCCACGATTATGGCGAACGCTAGATTTTTTTTTTTTTTTGCCAATCTTGGCCAATCTCCGTAAGTTGGTATGCGCTCGGGGAGTTTTTTTGCAACGCGAGAATTACGGCCAGTAATAACAGCTTCGCTGTCAATAAGTTGGGTGGGGCCGCCAGCTTCCCTGTTTGACCAGTCTTTGCGCCTCTAGTGCGAAACTGCCCAATTATCTTTTATTCTGCTTTCGGATCGCCTTCCGGCTGCACTGCCTTCCGAAATAGAGCTCGTTGTTACATCATAGTTTACTTTTCTATTTTTATTGTGTACGTCCCTGCCCGTGCTTTTTACGGGCCGTTATGGGATCGTCCACTGCAGCTGAAAAGGCAGCCCGTTCATCTGCAATGAATGATCCCATAACGGCACGTCACAAGCACAGACACACCCGCACAGAATGTTAAATGTAAATCGAGCGAGCGAGCGAGAGAGAGAGAGAGAGAGAGAGAGAGAGAGAGAGAGAGAGAGAGAGAGAGAGAGATCTTTAATGAAGTCTGGCGATGTTAACCGGTCTAAAACGCCTAACTTGCTACGCCAGTTGATGTGAGGAAGATGATGGCGATGATGTTCAAGAACTTTATGCGCACAGAAACGGCGAGTTATTCACAGTGACTGGTCTAGACCTGTGTGTTGCAGGTACTCTATCAGAGCTTTTGTAGCCCGCAAAGCACGTTTGGAACAAGCCCATGGTCCGAAAACGTCCTTTAGCTGCATGTCCACGGAAAGCGGCAGTCCCAAAGCCACTGCGAGGGACGCTCTTTGAGCACTGAATCGAGCACATTCACAGAGCAGGTGCTGCAGGGTTTGTCGCACATCGCAGTGTGGGCAGAGTGGCGACGTAGCTTGTTTCATCTTAAAGAGGAAGTTGCGCGTGTATGCGACATTCAACCGCATGCGATGTAGAATTGCTTCTACCCGCTTGGAGAGTCCTGGTGGCATTTTGAATTTGCAGTTGGGATCGATGGAAGATAGCGGCACGTAATGACGTGATACGTCATCCCAGGCTGCACGCTGCATGTTCCATGCCACGCTGGATGCGAGAGCAAACCAGTACTCGCGCCACTAATGTGAAGCTGCCCCATTTATTCCTTAATGTCTTTTTCGATTCAATTTAGTGAAACTCATGAACAGTTTCAACATTTCCTTTAAGCGTGACAGTTGCATCCAGTTGTATTTGGAGAGTTTTTTCCCCATTGTTTCCCACGCAGAAATTCCGAGTAAACAACCTCCATTAATTCACATCCCACACTTTCATTCTATAATGCCCTCTTTCCACACAAACACACACGCATGCGCAGCAGCTTAATGCTAATTGAAGAACCCTTGCGTAAATCTCGGCTGTCCACATTTGGCGAACGCGCGATCCTACGCATTTTCTCTGAGACTTGACAGGATAAATGAAAAAAATTTGAATGAGCACAACAGATGCTGTTGTTAGGGCGCCCGCTCGCGGTGGAGGGGATCTGGAAACTGAAAGTCCAAAATGTAGCTGGAAAAGTTTCCTCGTTAACAAACCGGCAAGGCCCAATGACTGGCACGGAAAACCCCGATTGTGTTTATTTCTGCGAAGATTAAGACAACATATACAAAAAACGCAGTTAAGCCACACATCACCTTGAAAGGCGAGATAGGATCCCCGTCATATCCAGCGCGACTATGCGCCCGCAAAGTTCACGACGCCGTGTTTGCAGAAGTTCACGCTAATGGCAGTAGTCGGCATGTTTAAACCCACAAGCCTCTTTAGCATTAATTTGGATGTCTTCGTCAGATCTCATCGTACCCCTGCTTATATTTGCATGTATTTTGTGTTCGTTTTGGAGAAAGAATGGAGAGAGGGGTGCAACGAACTTGCGTGGAGATAGACAAGCAAGCTAAAAAGACATTGCTCCTGATGTCACCACCTGAGAGAGATGTAAAGGCTAGAACTATACGCCATTCCTCTCGGTGAAAGTGGATGACCAGCGAAGCGTTTTAGCTCACGACATAGAGGTGACACAAATTTTAGGCGAAGAGTATAAACAAACTATGTTTCTCTTGAGCGTTGCAGGCGGCCATCCGTAAAAAAGAGTTTTGCGTCTCGGTCACGATGCATAAATGCAACCATAGGCATTAATTTAACCGTGGCTGACCTCGGCTAAACCAAGTTCGTCGAGCGATAGCCAGCTGTCCTGTAAAAGCAAATGCCAGACAGCCGCTTTTGCAGCAGCAAATACCGCGTCTGCAATTGCACCAGAAGCAAAGCTCAGAGTCAAAGACGGTGCGCAGAGCCGCCGGCGCG
Source organism: Haemaphysalis longicornis (assembly GCF_048455015.1). Classification (NCBI taxonomy): domain Eukaryota; kingdom Metazoa; phylum Arthropoda; class Arachnida; order Ixodida; family Ixodidae; genus Haemaphysalis; species Haemaphysalis longicornis. Next base: position 232,471,183 of record NW_027526295.1, on the reverse strand, counting down.
AACGTGCAGTGAACGCACGGTGCAAAGCGAAGCCGAAGTTTGTCCAGCAATAGCTCTTGTTATTGCGCCAAGAGCGCGCGGTGACCCCGCACATTTTCTGATGGCACGCGCACCTAGTCTTTTCCTCCTATCCTCCTTCAAAAAAACGTGCTGTTGGGCTAGTTGGCACATACTGAATGGGAGGCTTTGCCCTAAGCCTTCCATCCCCTATCCCCATATCCACACCCCTCACCTTGGAACGAACGAACGATCACACGGGTTCACTTTTTTTTCGACGCAATGGCGCACATGCACGGACGCAGATAATTTGTCGGCGTAGCCACATGCATCTTCGCCGTAAAATCCGATGCGGTGCCCTATCATAGAGAACTGTTTCGGATATCGTTATCGCACTAAGCTTAAATCATCATCGAACAGGCATGGCGTTATAGTCTGGGAACTCTATTAAAAAAATTAGCAATGGCTTAGCTCGGCTATGCCAGGATATGCGTAGAGTGAGCTAAGGTTCAGCTGGCTATTCTTAGCTTTTCTGGTTGCCTAGGATTAGCTGATTATCATGCTTACTGCTGCTAAAACGCTTTCCAATCCAATCCAATCCAATTCAATCCAGTCCAGTCCAGTCCAGTCCAGTCACTGCTCCTCGAGCATGCGCAGCTAGGAGCCACGCGAAACGGCTATGAAGCGGCTCCGGCGCAGCGTCAGACTTGGCCACTGGGCAACGGAGGCGCAGAGCTAGGCACGCGCCGGCGCGAGTGCGTCTGCCGCGGCTATGACGTCACTCCTCTGGAATTCGCAGACCGGCGAATGTGCAGACCCAATTCTCTACACACCCGTACTCCAATTGTATTGGATTTCAATCAAACACAATCCAATTTAATCCAATCCAATCCAAATCAAATCCAAACCAAGCCAAGCCAATCCTTATCCAATCCAATCCAATCCAATCCAATCCGATCCGATCCGATCCAAACCAATACAATCCACCTCGTGCTTGCGCAGAACGGCCCTTCACGGCACACGCGAAACCGCTCAACCTCGGCCAGTGTAGCTTACGCTACAAAAGAAAAAAACTGGCGAAGCTTGCACTAAGTCGCGCAAAGCTCGGACCATAGCGAAGCTGCAGGATTTCTTTCTACATAGGCACTGAAGGACCCATCACCTAGCATTTTTGCAATTTTGAAATTGTTTATTTACATGTTCTGTCGCCGCTTGGCACTGTGCTAGTAGTAGTCACTGTTCAGTATACGCATCAATATCGTCATGTTCCTCATACCAAGCATTACATGCGCGGTAGCGCTTGACGACAGATAGGGCGCAGCGGCGGCGCGTACGTGCACGACGCATGCGCGGCGTCCCTGGAGTAGCGTTAAGGTTCCGTGGAGCCGGTGTTGCGCCAGCTGTGGCTTTGCTAGTTGCTAGGCAACCCGAGGTGCTGCTTGGTGTTTTCGCCAGTTTTTTTTTTTTTTTTTTCCTACTTCCACTGCGTGAGCCGGGGACGATCGGCGGTCACCTCGAGACACGTGCTCACAGGCACGCTCGGCATTTTCTCGCTCCTCGGAGTTTTCGCCAGTTTCATCAGGAATTTTTTTTTTCTGCCAAAGCCACTGCGCGTGTCGGGGACGGTCGGCGGTCACCGCGATGCACGCGCTCACGAGCGCTCGGCATTTTCTTGGTATTTTTAACGCGTTACGCGCCACACATTACGAGCAGCTAAAAACAGCTCCGCTGTTAAATTGTTTTTAAAGAAACCGTTATGAATACGACAAAGCGAAACGACGGGTGCAAAAGACGGAACCATGTTCAGAGCCAACGGTACGTAGAGCCTACATGTCGTTCGTCTTCCCTGTTTTGGAAATGAAGGTGCATCGCTACGCGTACACTTGTTAGGCGAGCGGCACGTTGAGCAGGTGTATCAACAACCCGACGCTTCGGTGTTACTTATGACTGGCCTACAATCACGCTTCGCGTTCTTCTGGTGAACCTGTATTTGAAGAGAACATGTGAATAGCACTTACTGCCGCTCCGTGCGTGCACGCTCGGCGCGGGTGTAGCTCGTTCTTTTCTTACAAGTCCATATCGACAGGAATGCCTATCGGGATGGAGGTAGCTCAATAATGACCCGCATTAAAAATGACTGGGCCCCCTACACAACGCATAAGGGCAATACAACAAAGGCCAGACGACCTTACTGGCTGCACACATGTCGACGTACACGACGAGGTCATTTTGGATGGCTTCTCTTTAACTTCAGGTCTATCCCAAGCACTGATACAGGCGACGACGGCAACACCGATCACCATTTCGGCGTTAGCGTACCACGTCGATGGCAACAACGGGAAATTAATGGCGACGACGCGCGTTCCAGCTTCTTCGGCAAAAGCGCGGGACGGCTTCAGGCCGGACCAAGATGCTATTTGATGGGTGACAGGGACAGACACTGAGTTGAAACGACCAAAATAATGATCGGCTTTCCTCCCTGGTAAAAGCTGGAAGCACTCAGGTTCTTCCGTGTTCGCTTTGTGTGCCACGTGCGGTACAAGGCCGTCGGTACCAATACATTCTGCGTTTCGCTGTCTGTCTCAACTCGTTGCTCCGTTTCTCCGACAAAATAGCACTCATAGAGACATATTGTTACTTGCTGAAAATAGGATTTTCAGGACAGGCCGGGACACACAATTGCAGCTCCTGTTTGCTAGAGCAGGCAAGGCCGTCGTCGTAGATTGAACGGCCATGAAGCTGGTCTTTTCCACTTTCTGTGCCTTTGCCCTTCCAAAGCGTTCCTTTTTCGATTCAGAGAAGTACGACAGCGTCGCGTGCGCGGGATACCGGGGGGGGGGGGGGGGGGTCTAAAAACAGGAACGAAATAAAAACGCATATAATGTATATAAAGGAACAGAGAATGTGTATGTGTGTGTGTGTGGGGGGGGGGGGGGGGTGGCAAATTCCAGGCTATAGAAGAAAGCGAGAAAATAGATGCCTGTGAAGCGTAAAGCCAGTTCCAGCCACGCGCACTACCCCCGAAGGCTTCAATTCGCTCTCGGCTTGAATGGCCCTTTTCGCTCGAACAGCGAGCCCTGATTTGTTTTTGGTTTGTGTAGACTAATGCACGCTCGGATAAGCGCGAAAAGGAAGTATAGCCCTGCATCGGGCGCCGTATACTGCGTTTCGTTGTATGTTTTGCTCTCACATAGCAAACTTCTTGAACATCGTTTAGTCTGGATGGACGTGTGAATGGGAAAGTTATCCCGTGTTACGAAGCGTAAATATCGAAACTGCGGGGGAATTAGCGTCGCTTGCTAGACCAAACGAGGTGGCTGGACGCAACGTGTGGCAATAGGGGTTCTATAGACATTCCGAGCCTTTTGCAACAATCGTGAACGCTTCACGCGTACCAACGATACTCTGCACGGCGGACGGGTTACGCTAGCGCAGCAAGGAAAACGGAATTTTGAGGGTTCTTTGAATTTCTTTCACTTCACAAACACGTTGGTCTGCCGCGCTGTTGTTCTGAGCTGTCGTCTCTGCGCTTCATTTGAGCGGCTGGTGAGTCAACGTTCATGATCAAACACTTCCCATTGACCGCAAAAACGACCATCCTGCAACGCTGATTTTTCCGATTCTTGTGCGAACATATGGAAAAGGAAACAAGGACAGCCGCTATATGTTAGAAAGAAAGAAAGAAAGAAAGAAAGAAAGAAAGAAAGAAAGAAAGAAAGAAAGAAAGAAAGAAAGAAAGACAGACAGACAGACAGACAGACAGACAGACAGACAGACAGACAGACAGACAGACAGAAATAAAGCCGTTGTAACGCCCCAGGACTACATATTCCGTAAGTATCCTCAGATACGCCGACATCCTCGCCCACTATAGGCTAAAAAGAAGGAAATACCCACCTCCTCACCACACTCTCTCCAGGACCAACGCAGTTACACTACGCAAGCTACAGAAAAACACCTTCCCCCACAATACACTGTACCCCGCCATGTTCCCTACCCAATACCGAACCACATGTCCGTTTTGTCCAAACCTGGGAGCTCTCTACCACATTACCGTAGAATGCCCCAACACCCCTACCCAACCGCCACTCTCCAGCGTTACCACACAGCAGGTGGGTGGAGTTGCTGGTCGGCCAGCTCCGACCCCTCCACCCAGCGCATGGTGGTGGTAGAGAGGGCAACGCGGACGGGTCACCTCCAAGGCATCCTGGACTGAGGACGCCTCTCACCGGGCGGGCGCCCTACTATCGCGCTTGCTGTCTTGAATGAAGTTTATTCATTCAATCAATCAATACAGGCGAGCCCACTCATTACAGCACAGCAACTTCATTTATATCGATTTTGCTCTTGCGCATCCTGCCTAAGCTACCCCGAACTCCATGCCAACCTCGCACACTCTCTTGTATTGTCCCGACTAGAGTCACTAAATAAGCTACGCTTTACGCTACATAAGCTACGTCACTAAATAAGCTACGCTACACTAAATAGGCTACGCTTTAATAAGCCTTTATTTAGTGACGCTAGTCCCGACGATCTTAAATCCTATTTTTGAGCCCCTCCCTGTTCTTAGGGAGAGGACCAGCTCAGCCTGGGGTGGTAGCGACGCAAATTTTAGCGTTTGATTTGTGTTCTGAAGTAAAGTGTTGCTACTACTACCGCCGCTACTGCTACTAATAAAAATTTTCCGTCAGCTGAGACAACGAAAAGCTACTCTCGGATAGATTTTTTTCTCCTTTATATCCATTGTCCTCTCAAAACTTTCTTGTTTTGTTCTGCAAATTACTGCTTTGCGGACTTCTGCGCTCTTTCTGCTTGCTGCGTGCAGCTACTCGCTTATATATTTTTCGAACGAACAGATCTATTATCCGTCCTCTCAAGGGCGCTGCCATCTTACAAGTTGCAGCGTCAGGATAACCTATATTACAATGAACAGAAATCCGCTTTCCGTTCCGAGTACAGCTCTAGATAAAGGCCCACCTCACGCTGTCATTCAAAACGCTATCCCTGAATCAGACGCTGCCAAAATACACATAAAACAAACACTTGCTCCTCTTACAGTACCTGGAAAGGGCTACTGAACTCCAAAATGTAGTAGTTTTTCGCTTCGACGCATGCACCTGGGCTATGAAGCGCGTCTTATTGCAGGGCAGCGAGTTATTAGGGGTGACTCCCCTTACGGGCTCGGGTGGCCGGCGTCTCATGTCGTCGTAGTTTATGTAGTCACGGTACTGAAACACCGGGACACTCGCTTTCCAACGCCTCGCACTAGAACGTTTCATCTTCGTGGGAAAAACGCGTACTAAAAGAAAACACCGGGACACTCGTTTTCCAAGGCCTCGCGCTAGAACGTTTCGTGCTTCAAAGACACAAGACTTACAGCAAATGTGTGTACCTCCACCCTTTAACGGTTTCATCTCCGTGGGCAAAACGCCAAGGCGCCAAGGCCTAAGACGCCAAGCGCTAAGCATTGAAACCGCATTATGCACTTCATCGTAACTACGAAACCGCATCATACATCGAAACCGGATCATCGAAACTGCATAATACACTCATACACTGCATGCTTCGCCTCTACTCAGGTTTCGCGTTAGTGGAGATGGCCCGGGATTTTGGGTTTGTGAACTTATATGTCTCTTTTTTTTTAATACAGCCTGGGGTTCTTTAACGCGCTTAAAAATATTGACCCACGGGCGTTTTCGTTTTCGCCTCCATCAAAACAAGGGGGAAGGGGAAAGACGTCGCAGCCGGGATCTTAAGCGCGAGACACATGCACGACTACAGCATGCGATTGGCATGCGACTGATCATTACGACTGTCGCCACGACTACTCGTGCGCGTGAATTTGAGACACATGGTCCGATGCACGCGTGCGATGCGTCGTCGGCGCCGCTCCGCTGGCCACCATAGCTCCGCCCACTGCTTTTGCTTTATGGTTGCCTTCCTGTTTAGGAGCACTCAGGCCGATTTAGATTTGTGCAAGAGAAATCCGAGCAGGAAAACAGAACATTTATCAAGTTGAAGCGAAAATGAATGGTGCTATTACGTTATACATTGCATTTTCATATGTTCAGTACAGCGGTGTGGTAACATTTAGCATCCATGATTCCGCTCGTCCATGCTGTCAGTACCGCTGGCAACCTGTGTCTACCAGGCGCAGAGCGCACGGGTCGGCGGCGGCGGCGAAAAGCTGCTCCCCACAAAATACTCGGAATTGCCACTAGCGCCTCCTCGGGGCTTTGAAAGAAACTTTCTCAGCGATAACACTTTCGGGCTCTGATTGGCTGTGGCCGCAGGACGATCGCAACGATGGCACGGCTGCATCTGGCTTGCCAGTCGCATATAGTGAGCCTCCTCCGACCAGCGAATGACACCAAAACCGGTCCTAACGATCAGTCGTAACGATCAGTCGCATGCGAATCGCATGCACCAGTCGTCCATGTGTCTCGCGCTGAACCCTCGTCCTCGTGTTGAGCAGCACAACGTTCTACCCTCTAAACCACCGCAGGCTTGGTACTTGGCAAGTGCAGTTTGAGGTATAGAGTGACTAGCTAGACCAGCCTATGCGGGTTCATTGTTTGGGCGGAGCGCACCGTACGGGACTCACAAGAAAAAGAGAAAGTCTACGATCACTCTTCCTATTTTCTTTATTGTGCGTGCCGTCGGTCGCGCTGTGTTTAAACGAGCAATGCAGGGCTTTACGTGCTGAGGCTACAGTGCGCGCCATTACATCATGGGACGCGCCACAGCTAGGGTTATTAGCCAAACAAACAAACAAATAAATAAATAAATAAATAAATAAATGAATAAATAAATAAATAAATAAATAAATAAATAAATAAATAAATAAATAAATAAATAAATAAATTTAGACCTTGCACTGCGGAGAATTCTCTGCGCCCAAGCGAATGCCCTTTCCCAACCCATATGAACAAGAAATACTGGCAGAATCCATCACCGACGATTCGAAGCATGGTCTAACCTGGGAGAATTAGGCGCAGAACAACTTTAAATTGGACTTACTTGGAATTTCTTGAAATTGTTAAATATCGTTGAGATGATACAGCTGCACCTGCTGCGTCGTATTCCGACGCTCGAGTGGTAGGAGGCCAGACAGCCAGACAGCCAGGCCTTTGAAATCAGGATTAGTATGCAAATGATTCGCCCTAGAACTACAGCCGCCGTGATTAAGCATTGATCCCGCGACCTCGTTGTCGGTAGCACAACTGGTTGGCCACTAAGCCATTGCGGCGGCCCTTTCGGCGTCATTGGTGCTAGTGTTAGGCAAGGATAGCGAAGGCAGCCCTACCGAAACTGATTCTCGGCTTGAAGACGACTGGGTGTCCTCCTGCGAAGTCGAGTCCACTGAGGAGCAGTTGCTGGAGTTTCGTCGGTGCACAGACGCGGTGACGCCGTCCGCGTTGCCCACCACCACCGCGGGCGGTTGGAAGAGTCCGCCGTACGAAGGGGAGGAGGCCACGTGACGGCGGCCGCCGCCGGCGGCGCACTTGGCCGACTCGACGCGCGCCCAGATGACGTCGTCGCGCCATTGCAGCGGCCGGATGATGCGGCCGGGCAGCGCGAACTGCACCGTCTTCTTCTTGGACGGCCGGGCTGCCGGGGAGCTCATGAGCAGCGGCTCGAGTAGCAGGCACCTGGGGACGGTCAGCCACACCCGCACCTCCTTGTCGCCCCCTCCTGCGGGACACCAAAAGGGAGAGAGAAAAAAAACCTTGTGTGATTTCTCTGTCATAGGAATCGGTAAAAGACGAAAGTGAAATCTGCAGTGAAATCTGCAGCTGAGCATGATTTGCGGGTCGGCGGCTGCCTTGTGGGTGTGCTTGGCGAGCGACGTCCTGCTGGCGGGTCGCTTCGGCAAGGGTGTACTGGCGTCATTTCCGTGACGGGTATGCCGTCAGCGATATCTTGGTGTATACCGGCATTAAGCAGTGTCATGCTAAAATATAAAAACCGAAAACGAACAGCCCTAAGTATAACATACTCTTTAGTAGTAAAGGTTGCTTCCCCGCAAGAAGCCCCTGCATGCATGCACCCTTTACAGGCCGCTTGCCCCGTTGTACTGGCGTCACTTCCGTGACGGATATAATGTCAGTGAAATCTTTGTGTATCCGGGAATAAAACACTTTCGTGTTAAAACAGACTTGCAATGCCCGGGCGCCTCTCGACACATCCCACGGAGATGCAACCGAAGCTTATTAGCCCGCAGAGATAGGAGATAATTTTTCATTTCTTCCTTGAGCAAAGAATGAGATGTTGTCACTTAACTCTACCATCTTCTGATATTCACTCGTAGCCGACAGAGGCAGGAAAAAGGGAGGAAAGAAAGGATCATCATCAAAGTTCTTAAATGAAAAACAGCGCGAATAGGCGAAAACACAAGAGGAAAAAGGATGCAAACACTCCGCCGTGTTTGTGTCCTTGCGCTGTTTTCTGTTCGCGCTGTTTTCTAGTTATGGCATACCAACTCGCCCACGCTTCAACTTATCTCCTTCACGAAAACTTTACTGACGTGGTTCGCAGCCACCCATCCTCCCACAAGGCACACGGAATGCGCGAAGAAAGTGACCTGGCACTCCGTGTTACTACCTTTAAGCTACGAGGAAGACGTGGACAGCTTCGTTTTCCCCCACAAGACCAGGTCGGTAACGCAGATCTCAGATTCCCGTGTCAATAAACACGTTGGCAAACCGAATCGAGTCTTGTCGAGCACCGAATGACATTCCAAGTGGCGCGCGCCCGCTTCGGTCCACGTGGATGGTTCCCAGGGGATTTAATTTTGTGTCACGGTGGGATGTTCACACTAACTGCGCTTTCGTGGCTGTGTGTAGCTTTTTTTTAAGGCACGCGGATGTGGAGTGTTAGCTACTGGCACGCTTGTACGCTTCGAAGAAGCAGAGGTGTTTCTGCCTTATTAAGAATCATTGGGTGGGCGAAAATAAGCTGTCATACGCTGCGCATTCTTTTAACAACGTTTAGTGATTTCTAACAGAAAACTAATGAATGCAGATCAGATACTTTACTAAGGTTTGATGCTGAAAGATGTATGCAGCTCCAGATCTCTCTCTAATAAAAATTGTAGGAAGTTCTATGCCGCTGTGAACCTAAAGAACTGTTCTTCCCCGCGTGCAGACTTGTCGACTAGCCGTTTTGGAGGCACGCGGTTACATGTGCCCGTTCGTGAAAACAATAATCCCTTGCATTTACGGCCACCGCCATAAATGTTTAAACTCTTACTCAAACCTTCCTTTGTGTGAGCATGAAACAGAGTTGCATTTCCCTTAGTGACTTGCGAAGGAACCTTTGTGGAACACTCTAGAACATTTGAGAAATAAGTCACGGAAGGAAAACGACGTCCAGAGGTGCACGTGTGCTCCTATAATTACACTGCAGCACGTATACGTAAATTAGTAAAATAAATTGTTAAATTATCTTTTTCGTGGCTACGTTACGTTTATAAACGCATTGACACTTCTGGTGCTGTCTCGCCTTTGTGCTTGATCCACAGTTTTATAACTGATAGCATTTGTCGTTTTTGTTGGTTTTACAAAGTTGCGACGATGATTCTTTGTAAGGTGTCTGTCTACAGAAGCCGTATGAAAGTTTTTATGCATCCTGCAGCAATCTTATGGTAAGCAAATGAATAACTAAATACAAATGTGCATACACGTTTCCACGTACTGTGACAAGATGTTCACATTTTTATATAGAGACGAACGATACTTCTTCCGACTCATATCTATGCAGACTGGACAAACCGGGGTGTTTGATAACATATTAGCTGTTATGCGAAATTATATGCTATGCAAAAAATGAATATTGCAAATATAAAGGAAGGCATATAATATCTGGAGTGTGCTTGTGGAACTCTCAATTTCCGGTAATGTTCTTGTTAAACTGCAGATGTTTTTATTGCGTTCTACTGCTGACTTTTTGTACAACCCCACGCAAACCTATGGTCTTTGCTTGCAGGTAATTCCGGTGTTCGCAGGTCTTGCTTTCGATTCCCGTTTTATCCGTTTGGTATTATGAAAACTTGTTTTTGTGAATCTCTCATCTGCAATCTCTGACTGCCCTGGAAACAAAGCTCCAGCCAAGTCAAGTGCATTTGCATGTTGACCATTTGCTCGGACCCTTTCTTTTACTTTTGGACAAGAAGGAGGCGCGCGTAATATTTCATGGACTCCTGCTAAATGCAGACAGGCTCTCACTAGTTGGCCACAACCTACAATCACCAACTCAGATTCACATCTGGCCATCCAAACTTGCGCGCGAGGCAACATCTCCTCGAAGGCGATCCGAATTCTCCAACAAAACGCGCTCACGAACTCAGTGGAGCTCATTTGTGTCCCTGTCCACGCAGGGCTAGAGAAGCAAGAGGATGAAATAACCACTGCCCTCGAGCTTGAGCGCTCACACACTGGGCCGGCATGAACATCTTTCCCCACCACGGCGCCAGATCCACCAGAGGCAAGCTCATTACCTTTAATCACACCACAAAGCACTACGGTCTCTCCCGCTTTCCCTACTCGCCCGCCCATGCATGCACCTCTTTCACAGCGTCAAGTACGAGCACGGAGGCTGGTCCTAACGGGAGCCTTCTCAGCCAGGCCCCTACTCCATTACATTCAACTTAAACCTTCTGAATTCCCTTCTCTGTAGCGTCCCCTCTTTAGTGTGCATGCATCTCTCAGAGTCATACATACCATGTGGGTATGCCTACAAGATCCTTCCACTAATGACCACCAGCGGGCAGTGGTAGGGGGCGGGGTGCAGTTCAGACCTGGCCACACAAGATGCCTCAGTTGGAGGAGCTGCTTTAGTCGGTAAATCCCCGCCTCCCTACACATTTTTTTTACAATGAGGTTTTCTTCCCCCTCTTTCCCTTTGCCTCTCTCATGTCAGTTACGTTTTTATGCACATTTGCATTCCTCCAAACTGGCTTTATTTTCCTTCTGGTTTGTAGATTTAAGGTTGTCACCGGCCTCCCAGCGTTCACTCATGTGTTCTCGGTGGGATTTCTTCAGCAGCAAATGCGGCATGCGCTCTCACTCTGTACGTTTCGCCCCTGTCAACGAGGAACCGTAGAGAATGTGTTATTTGAAACGTCACGTTAGGAGCTCCGTCGTGTGGCGGTGTAAATTTACTCCTCGTCGCAGAATACGTACGAGACGACGAGTGGGCCCAACCTTACCTCAACCACTGTCCAACAGCACTACCAGATAAAGGAGCCTGCGCACCACCTCCCTTCCCCTGAGACTGTGCAAAAATATTGAGAAGATTTATACTAGTGTAGTGATGTTTACTGCTTCGACTACTGGGAAACAAGTCTAGTCTATCGTTCACCAGGCTGTAATGAAACAATGCCGAGGCCTTCTCAACGACCAAACGACGTCCCCTCTTCGCTGACATGGTGTGCGCGAGGCCCGGACTCGGGGAATACTAGCAGCCGCGGAGTCATCAGCAGCAGAAGTACGTGCGCTTCGCGGGAGAGCCTCGATGCACGCACCGTTTCCCCCCGGGGGTTACTTTGGTGCGTCGTGCCGCGTCGTCATTCATTACTGGACATCCGGGCGTCCGTGCGCGGTTTCCGGTTACCGAGGCAGGATGACGACGCGAACCGGACGGCGGCCACCTGGGTGCTCGTCTCGCTCGCTGAGCGTCGGAATCACCCGGCGTGGAAAATCTGACAGTGCAACATCGGCCACGCGTACAGAGCTCGCGGGCAAAATAGAAAGGGAGCAAAACGGAAGCTGATGTGTTTTGTCTTCGTTTCTTTTCACGTGTCGGCACCCTTTGGCAAATGTTCCGTGTTTGGATTCTGCGCAACGTGCTCGCGTTAGGTACCGAGAGATTGCTCTTGGTTGTTGAAGGATAAACTATCGTGCTCCGAAGGAGCGCTACTAGATGACTCGTCGATAGTGAGCCTGTTCCGGACGGGCTTTTTGTGCTTCTCAGTGAGAAACACACTGCCTTTCGAGGTCGTTTTCTTGCTCGTGCTGCGGCCTGAAGAACTTCATACTTATGGAAGTGCTGTTGCTTATGCACGACATTTTTAAAGTTATTTCCGTGGTCAGACGACCTAAATACTGCAGTTTTATGAACATATTGAGCTGAGTGCCCTAAGCTGCAAGAGTGTGCAGGTCAGCTGTTAAAATAGGTTCGTTTTCTTCGCTCTTCAAAGACGTATTGCAGGCAGCGAATTTAGTCTTTAACTTCCGTGTAACTGTAGACAGCCAGATTGGAAAACCACTGCAAACAGTAGTGCAATGCCAGAATTAAAAAAAAGCCTTCTCCATCTGGCTAGCGCATTAGATCTGGCCGCGTCGTTAACCAGCGAGCATATGACGTTCCGAATCTGGACGTATAACTGTCCTACTCTAACACGGATGCTCCAACGTCGCGACAGCTGACTCTGATATGCACAAACGAGCCGGCGTTGAAGCTGACAAATGAAGACGGATCACCAAACGCCTGCCTACTCGGACCCCTCCGCTACTACGGTGCTCAAGAGAGCGGACACTACTACCTGAATCGATCGGTCTCACAGCCTCCATCGTGCTGCATACAACTACGCTAGATTCACTGGGGCGCCCGCGCACTTGCTTGCGAAAACGAATGACGCCCAGGTTTCGTTACCGAAACGGAAAACACCCGTTAAGCAAGGAGCACGTCGTGATACAAACGAGCAGCGCTGCTATTTGTTTTTCTTCCCTCACTTTGTGTATCAGGGACGTGGTGTAGTGTTTGCTTTGCCGAAACGTCTCCCCCCATACCCCCACTTTTCTGTCTTCTTTTTTATCTCACTGCATTCCATTTGTCTTTTAATTCGAAGAACTTAAAAGTGTCCAGAGCTGTTGTGTCCTGTCCACAGTGTCCGGGCCTTCATTAGCACCGGTATCATATGCGCATTCAGCTCTATAGGAGCACGTCACCAATTGACCTACCTGCTTTACGGGGAAACAAACGGAACAGAAAACAAACTGGATTGCAATCACGCGAATTCCTGAGCACGCAAAAAACTTGGAAACACCCTTAAGCGGAGTTGCGACAAAGAAACACAACGTTCCCCCAACATTTTTTTTTTCTCCCGGTCCAATTACTGCTGCCGCTGACTCCGCTTCACATTACAACCTTAGTTCTGTCTCCGTTCGTTTTCGAACTCCCGCAAGCCGCGCCAGATGTGGTGAACGACGGCGATAGTGTTTAAGAGTAAGTGGGCAGCAGGAGCGGTTCTCGTTAAGAAAGAACGTATAATAAAGCATCAAAACACGTCGGATAAAACATTCACACAACGCTTTCGAGTTAGCCTGCACTGTATGGAGTCGTCTTGAGAACTCGTTGAGGGAAAAAAGAAAATTAGGCGGGAGGTTCTGGCAACGTTTCGATCGCTCACGCTGCCCAATCACTGATTCCGTCCTTGAAATAAAAATAAATGGGCAATTTAAAACGCGCGGAAACAGCGGGCGGAAAAGAGAATTAAGGCAGTTTAATGAAAATGAGACGGGGGAAATAAAGATTAGCTTTGCGCACATACTTTTCATAAACCAAGATAAAACACCAGAGAGCACATTGATTCGGTTTCATACTAAACTTGTAGTTGCCTTTCACCCGCCGCGGTGGCTCAGTGGCTAAGGCGTTGCGCTGCTGAGCACGAGGTCGCGGGTTCGATTCCTGGCCGCTGCGGCCGCTTTTCTGATGGAGGCGAAAAGCAAAAAAGAAGCCGTTCCACTCAATGTGAAAGCTGTCGGAAATGCAGAGCAGTGATTCGCCATAGTGGCCTGTACCGCCGTTATCCGCTTACTGCTACCACCCCATGCAATTCAAATTTCCCGCCTTCGCAGTGCTCGCGCGCCCCCTGCCTGAAACTGCGCCAGCGGGAGTTCTGTTCTCTTTGTTCTTTCCTCCCCGCACGTGCCGGCGTTGCACTGCCATCGTAATTGGGCCCATCTCCCCGCGAGGGGGACTCGAGTAAATGCGTCGCATAGGGGGTGGTTTTATTGCATAAACGTTTAGTGTTTGGGGAGTTGGTGGTAGTGAATGCGTTGTATCAGCAGCTTCTTGACGTAGTTTGAATGAGTAAAGGATATAAGGCGCGTTCAAAGCCTCCCATTCTGTGTCGGCTTTGTGGCGCAGTGGGTAGAGCACCATGTACATTGCGTTCCGCCCGCAGGGTCGAGGGATGGAAACCAGGCGCCGGATAGTATTTTTTTTTTATATAGTGTAGGGGGAGGGGTGCGGACTACGACTACGGACGTCAACGCGGGTGACATCGTGAGTTACTGAAATGCTCTGCATTTAAAACGCCCGTGTGCACGAGATTTCGGCGCATGTTAAAGATCCCCAAGTGGTCAAAATTAATCCGGAGCCCTCCACTACGGCGCGCCTCATCGCCTGCGTTGCTTCGGCGCGTTAAACCCTACAATCAATGAAATCAATCAATGTAGTTGCCTTTCCGAATATCGTTTTCTTTTTCTCCAAGCACTGAGGGGTTTCCGAGAATCGGCCGGCGGTAACTCCGATAAGAATGTATATAAGAACAAAAATTTGTCTTTTCCGTTTAATTGGAATGTTTTATGTTTTTAACGCGTCCTTTATTGTGGTTTTGGCGTTATGGAGTAGCCATTGATGGACGTTTAATCTATTGAAAGGGACACTGAAGTGAATTTGCCAAACTTTTCCTTTTTTGCATTGCATAGACTGGCTCAAATAAACACACTTTTCATCGTTTATTCAGTTGATAAAATAGTATTTAATTTATACAGCCTGAAATAAGAGATAGTACCATGCGTATTCCGCGGCGGCCGCAACTACTAACAGCAGCGACACGCATACGAGATGCGATGTGATTGGACAATGAACAAGATCAGAATGCAAACCAGTTTACGTTTAGATTCTGTGAAACAAAACTGCTTGGCATCCGACGTTATCGTTGGCTGGGCATTCTCGATATCTCAGTAATCGGCATACTGCCCTTCTGCCATGCTGTCGACTGTAAAATGCGTCAGATAAGCCTACCAGCACGGCTTGGGATCCTGACGATCACTAGCCGAGGCGTACCCAGTAGATGAACGCCCTCCGCGCCCCCGGAGACGCTCACATGCGCTACGTTTCGCCCACACCTTTGAAGCTTGCCTGGCTCGCGCATATATCGTAGGGGGCCTGTTCGCATTAGGCAAAGGGTCGGCTGATTCGGCACTGTGCCCGCAAGCAGTCGGTGCTTAGGGCAACGCCACGCCAACGAGAACTCGCCAGTGCGTCTGTCAGTCTGCACGCGCTCTGCGAACTCGCTCGTGGAGCAATGAACGTTACAGAGCAAAAATGGTGAATTGCGAAACAATGCACCTGATGCTCCAAACCACGCGGCCATAAGCCAGTGTTGTTAGGTTAGGAAATATAAAGTAATATCGTATAGCCTGTTTACATTTTTTTTAGTTTTAGCATTCCAAGCAGCTTAGATGACTGTTTCTTGAATAACATCGGGCCGTAAGCGCCCCCCAAATTCCCACAAATATCTCATCTCTGTAAAGATGAGATACTTCTTAGGCAGAAAAGCGATCAAAAATGCATGGTCGTGCTGCGGACTGCTGTGCTAGTTCACCCAGCGCAAAACGTGCTTCCCACATCTTGGTTTTACTCTGTACAATAAAGGTTTCCGTTGATTTTAATTTCTTAGTAGCTGTATTAACTTCGCTGACTCTTCTCCCGTCTTTAATTGGTCTTAGATTTTTCTCCCACCCTACCAGTCAGCAAAGCGTCGGATGTGCTCTTGTGTGGGGATACTTAGGCTTAGAGCTTGATACAGACTACAAACTCACAAACTCAAATCACATTCTTCCACGCATAAATCGTGCCGTGGATGAGTGAACAAATTGCGACGAGCCAACATTCTTCCAGACATAAATCGTGCCGTGGCTGAGTGAACAAATTGCGACGACCCACCGGCGCGCGACCGACTAAACGCTGGGCCGACTGATTCTGTCGGAGGGTCGGCGAGCCGTGCAGTGGCGCAGTCAAGCCAAGCCATCTCGTTTTGACGTCATACGAAACTTCACAGGAAATCGGTGAGGATGATGCAGAGAGGAGCGGCAACACTTTAGAATGTATTTTTCTACTAAATCAGGTCGCCTGAAAGCACCGAGATTGGCCGAAACATGGCCTAGAGGCTGCGTACTACAATTTGCGCCACTAATCCCGCTATGTTTACAAATCACTTCAGTGTCCCTTTAAGCAGCATTTAATTAAGTGGAAGACCCCGCGCTTCTTCACAAACAGAAGTCAGCGAGATGATTGTGCAAAATAGTTGCTCGCAGCTGCTGCAGAATTCGCTTGCTGATTGTTATCGCGTCGTTTTTCAACGACAGAAAATGGGGTTCTTTCTAATGATCGCACGCCAGCCGCTCAATGACCACTTTATCACGAATATAAATGCGAGTACCACTTCCGAAGGGCCATTAAACCGTATGGACGCCCGTAAGTTGCAGCAGCATTAATGGCGTACTTTACATAATAGGCAGGATATAAGCACGCCCACGCAACCATCCGCCAACGCACTTAACTTTCCTTGGAACGAATGTTAAGAAATGAGCCAGCTTTACCGCCCTTATAGACTTAAGCGGCAAAACGAGTAGCCAGAAAACCCATTTATGTCCATGGCCCATTAGCACGTCATGTCCATGGATGTGTCGTTTCAAAAACGAATGCGTAATAACGTCCATGCTCTCCGTGCTTCTTATTACTTCTGTTCCCCTTACATTTTCTCAGTGTATCCCCGCTTACAGATAACCACTTTCTTTAACATCGTATAGCTATGTAGTAATACCCACGGGAGAGAAAATTGTTACGCGCAAGTCGCACTCTTCATCAGATGGCCAACCACGTTGAGGGCTTTACAAGGAGGGCTCGCAAGGAAAGTCAGGGTACCTTGCATAGTGTTTCATCTTCTCCCAATGTTCGAACTGTGGTTTCAGACCCCGGAACTACACATTAGCTACCACACGCACCATAGTAATGTGCTGGGAATAAATTTAGGCCACCTAGGTTTCGTAATATTCGGCAAAACGTTTGTTCGCGCACAACATTATGGGGCGTCTGACTAATCCACGCCGTTGACAAAGCAGATTCCGCGAATGACAAAACCCTGCATACCATTCGCCTCAATAAAGGCGATCAGTGTTGTGGCGCTGCGCAGTGCAGACCGTCATGCTGGTTGCACTGCGGGATGCCACCGCGGAGAAGGCAA
>NW_027526295.1:232236429-232448929 GCF_048455015.1 Haemaphysalis longicornis | reverse complement strand
TTCGGTGCTTTGAATCTTTTGGTGGAGTTGTGAGTGGATATGTGCAGTGAAACGAGGTATAGACAGGTGTTGGGTTCTTAGATGCAATAACGGCTAAGTAAACTTGTCGGACGCTCCTAAAGTTGGGCATGGGCTACAATGACATGAGCGCTTTTTGCAGCAATCTACGCTTTGCTCCACCTTTTTGAGTACGAATAAAACTACTATTATTAGTTTTCATTTCTTCTTAAATGCACTAACAGCTACGTAAACTTATTTCACGCTTCTAAGTTTGGGAATGGGCGACATTGACATGATCGCTTTTTGCAGCGCTCTGCGCCTGGCTCCGCGCGATCGTAGTAGGAATAAAACTATTAATATTAGCATTCATTTCTACCACTTTAAATTATCTTCACTGGTTTCAATGGCTACGATTTTCACGCCAGCCTTAACGATGGGATACCTCGATACGTGTGCCCTGAAGGAAAGGCACTTACGTGCGAGATCGATTACAGTGTGGCCGTGGAAACGTCGCAGCACTTTACACCTTCTTTCTGTAACCGTGAGCTTTGTGCCTTCGGCTTTAGTGAGCGACACTTTGGCAACATGGGAGCCTGAGAGCCGAAGCGGAACTCCCACGTTTGTAGAGGTCATTTTTTGAAGAGCCTAGGCTATTCAACCACCCAACGGCCAAAGCTATAACCCCCCCCCCTCCCCTTTCCATTTTACCACCTGCGTGGAATAACGATAGTTATCCTCAGCCTGTGTTTTTTAATGCTTAAGTATTCTTTATCGAGTACCTAAAAAATTGTGCAATGCGTTGTGAAGAAACCAAATACGCCAGAATAGTTGCTTCGAATAGGGGCCATCAGCTCGAGTCCTCCAGTACAGACGCAATCGCGACACGCTGGATGCAGTTAGGATTTGGAGAGGAGTGCATGGAAGTGCAAAATTAAACAGCAAAATCATCCATCCCTCCGTTTAACGACGACGATGGTTGAACTCGAAGCTTTCTGCGTGCGAAATCCAATGGAAAATAGTCGAATTCAAAGACGCTGCGATCAAAAGGGTTGAATTCAAAGCTCAGCTAGTCAAAGTTTAAATCCAGAAGGCAACCAAAGAATCCCACGCGAGAAAGCTTTGCGATAAACGATCATCGTCATTAGACGGAGGAATGCATGGTATGCATGGTTTTTCAAGCTATGTGGCATCATTTAAAATGACCGCAGCCTTCAGTTGTAAAACAGAGTACAGGTTTCCGGTACCCTCCTTGTCTCTTGTACGTCAGCCACGCAGGAATTTTTTTTTAAACTATTAACCCGCTAGCCAGCAACCATTGTAATTCTTGTAAAGAAATGCTTTTCCACGACAAGCAATAACGTTCTATACTGTCATGCGGTATTTGTTCTGTAAACAACACCCGATGAGTGTAGTAAGCGTATGTCTGTTAAATTAAACACGTTTTTACCGTAGTTAATGAATTTACGGAAGCGTCGTCCATCACAATTTCTGTTTTGACGTAAACCTCAGAAGGCGCCCCCCAACTTTAACATTATCTTTCGTTTGTGCACGACGTCGTTTCGTCATCTACTGCCAAAGGCCAGCGCCGCAGCATTCCTGGATCGGCTGCACACACCGGCTTTGTAGTAGCATGTAGCTACAATACATTCCTCGATACGCCAAACTGCATGCAGGCATGAAACATTTGCACGAAGGAACTGACCTGCTCTTCCAGCTTGACTTCCAGCTTGACGCATTGAGCGTCATCTGCTATTTGTAATTACTGAGTACGGGCGTAAATCACACATGGCATGCCTCGTAAAGGTCACCTCCAGGCTCAAGAATTACCGACATAAAAAATTCATTGCGGTTATCTACGCTTCGCAAGGCGCACTGCAGCAGAACGACAGAAAGCCATGCACAGCTAGGCTGCGCTGACCGCCACCGCCATTACCCTGACGAGCGGTTCGCCACAAGGCGGCGCTGTTCGCTGAAGCGACGGTGGTGCCATACAACGGCCGCCGGGACCTTATGCAAAAACTGGCACCCTCTCGCGAGAACCGCGTGCGCTTCCGCCATGTTGGGGGATTCCCGGATCTCCGGATACCGCAGTATACAGTCAAACCCGGCTATAACGAACCCGGATAGAGCGAATTATGCTATATATCGAAAAAAAAATATTTCAGTTACAGAAATACACGGGAAACATATTCCTTATAACGAAGTTCACATCCGATATATCGAACTGTGGGCGCCTAGAATAGCCGCCGAAATGCATGATCTCGGAGCGGCGATTGAGATGTGGATTGGCCACGACCACACAGCAAGAGCCGCGACTGAGACATTGCGCCTCGCACGGAGCGATGTGACGCCCAATACTTTCCGGAACTGTTTCCGATGCGCGGGACTCGCGACGGAACCCGCCCAGTCAGTGAGCGCGGACCAAGACAGCAGCATCGCCGAACTGTGGGAAGAGCTCGCCAACGTTCCCGATGGTGTCGCCAGTGAAATCCGTCCGACGCTTATAATGAAGCGCTTTCGGCAGTCGATATGCTCCGCCAATGCTTAGATTTTTGAGGACGCGGACTCGAACTGGTTGAAACAATGTTTCGTGTAGAGAATGCTATGCTAGTTGAAGCCGCCAAAACGAAAGTGAAAACAAAAATCACCGCTATTTTTTTTTTTTTTTTGCAACGTGGGCAGTTAAGGTGGAAAGTAGCTTTGGTACTTGCAATAAATGGAATATTTTGGTCTGGTAATGGCTTCTGTACTGTGTTCGTTTCTGCATACCTGGATGGCGGAGTTGGGGAGGGGGCGGGGGGCTCCCGGGGATTGCGAACTCGTAATAATGAGTTCGTTATAGGCGGGTTTGGCTATATCGAACTATTGAATATATCGAACTAATTCCGGTGCATATTGCAGTTCGCTATAAACGGGTTTGACTGTACATGATAGCCCGGGGTTAGCGACGGGCACGTCGGCATTTATCGTTGCCCAAGGTGCTTAAGATGATACGAGGAGAACTACGGAAAAAGCGTGCACATCTTTCTTTTTATTTCTCAACGGAAGCGTGATTCGAGCCCTGCGTGAAGTCGCTGGCGGGTGTCGACTTCTTAGCGCAGTAATATTATAGCTAGATCGCATGAATAGTCACGAAACGAATAATATGCGCAGGACTAACAAGGTTCCAAAGTTAGCTATTTTCTAGCCCTGTATTTGCCGCCGAGCACTCCTGCCTGCTGGTAGTTAAGGCGCACTGCATCGGTCAGCTCGTACTTTATCGAGATGAGTTTTGAGTCTGCCGTTCGTGCTTTGCGCGCCCGTTTTTTCTTTTTATTCTGTACGTTCGCTGGCCTTTTATGGAAGTACTACGCATTCTTTCATTTGCCAAACGTTAGAGGAAATAAGGGATCCGGGAGAATTGCAACCTTCACGTAGCGCAATGAGTAGCGCAAGTAACGTACGTAGTAAACCGTGTATCGGTCATTTACCCCTTGTCGCCTGCTGTTCGACCGTAGCCTATTTTCCCAAGATCAAATTTTTCGAGTGGAAGGAAGGAAGGAAGGAATAGTACAGGAAAGGCAGGGAGGTTAAACAGAATACTGTCCGGTTGGCTACCCTACTCAGGGGGGAGGGGATACGGGAAATGAAAGGGAAAGAAAGGTCAGCTGTACAAATTAAAGGAGAAAATGAGAGAAAGAAAAGTATAAAAAACACAAGGCGTGACCAGGCAACTGTAAAGGCGGTACAAACAACGCACGCAACCAGAAAATGCACAAAACTAATACGGTCCATTGATAAAATTGGCGAACTAAGGGCACTGCACTATAGTAATGTCCCTACAATCGAGTGGAATTTTCTAAGCGGTAGTGTGCACCCAGTTTTGTTGTCCAGGGCGCGAGCAGGAGACGCTCAGCTGTCCCCGCGAGGCACGCGCTCACGAGCGCTCGGAATTTTCTCGCTCTCTAAGGTTTCCGCTGTTTCTATTTTTTTTTTTGCTAAAGCCTTTGCGTGTGCTCGGGATGCTCGGTGGTCACCGCGAGGCACGCACTCACCAGTGCTCGGCAATGTATTGGTAGATTAATTATTCATTGGCAATTTATTGGTAATATATTGGCAATGTTTAACGCGTTACACGCCACACAGGTTACGTGCTACACATTACGGCTAGCTACAACAGCTCCACTGTTAAAAAATGCAAGGTATGCAGTTTAATTTTTTTTTTGTAGGTTTCCTCTGTGTCCCAGAGGACCCTTAGCGTATAGCTATACCGCAGAGTGCCCCCCTCCCCCATTTCAACCTCGGGGCAGCCCGCATCGGCTCGAAGCATTCCAGGAATGACCTCCTGAGAAACCCGCAGGATGCGAACCAACACGGATGTACTTTCAATGTTCGCGTTCTCACATCCCCCCCCCCCCCAAAAAAAAAAAAAAAAGGAGAAGAAACGCGACAGCCTCCAAAAGCTTCCCTGCCGGTGAATCCCTACCTGTTTTTTCGATGCATAATGCGTATTTACGAAGTCACTCGCAAATGTGGGCAACAGAGAAAGGTCCACAGATCACTCGTCGCTCATTTTGCTGCGCTTAAATCTGAATATAAAAGGATCGCCAAGCCCTGAAAGCCCCTCACACGCTCCATACCAAGCAATCCCACGACCGCCATCCCCCAACATGGCGTCGCGGGTTCGTTTCGTTTTTCTCCCGGTAGATGGCGGCACTTTTGCATAAGGTCTAAGGAGAGGCCCCTAACATCCCAATGCATTGCAAAAAGTGTGGAGGAAGTTACGTCATTTTTCTTGAGCCCATGGACAATGTTGCTTACTTGTTTACAACTGCGGCGGCCAAATTTGGGAAAATAAAACGGACAAATTTTTAAGGCGCTTGGTATGTCGCTGCCTCGTTACGCCTGCAAACCAGCGCAGTCGCTACGACAAACGTTTTTAGATTAGGCCAGTTTGGAAACTCCGCCGTCGGAGGCGGCCTTAACTCGTATCCCGCGACCCTGTTGCTATGACGACGACAAACGCTACTTTGCCAGGCTTAAGAGCTGAAAAATCGTCCTTCTATCTCAAAAACGAAGGCCGTTTTTCGATTGAAACTTTGGGTGAGGGTTAGAATGGGCAAATTGAAGGCGAAATCAACAGCGTAGAACATTATATCGCACCGAGGAATTAGCGACGAAGCTGTTTTTGCTTCGAAGCGGGAGGGCAGGGCGACGCCATGTTAGTCAAATGAAACCGGAGACAGCAAAGGATGATGGGATAGAGTGCTGGGCTCCGTGGGCTCAAGTCATGGCGGGACTCGGCTTCACAAATGTGACGTCAGGGCCTCTCCTAACCTTTTCTTTCCTCCATGGTCTATAGCGACATGAAAATGGGCACGGAAGGCGGTCGGGTCGGTGCATCCGCATAGATGTATCCCACCATTGAAAAGAATTAGGGGGTGTCCTTTCGCAAAACAACAACAACAACAACAACAGCAGCAGCAGCAGCAGCAGCAGCAGCAGCAGCAGCAGCAGCAACAACAACAACAACAACAAAGGAACAATTATTATGCGCAGAAAACGTGACCGTTAGTAAATTGATAGAGGCGTATTTTACACAAATGATGGTGGGTACGAGAAGCTCCACATGTTCCCTTAAAAAAAACGAATACCGTTTTCGGAGAGCCGCCATAATGTGAGGTGGGAATTTATTTTAATATTTTCTTCTTTTCAATATTTTTTAGCCATGCGGGAGTAATTTAGAAGCATATTTCGTTATGAATAAATAGTTTTGAGTATACGTCCGCCCTGCCGTCTCTTTTTTTTGCGTTTTGATGTAGCTCATTTTCGAAGCACAAGAGCTTAGTATTTTTTTTTTTCGTATTTGCCAAGTCGTCGCTGTGGTACCGCTTGTTTTTCATGTACCCACCTTGCAGGTAAGCACCATCTTGATAATGGCACTAGCATTTTAGCCAGGTCTTTCCTGTGAAGAGGGAACCACTCGTACAAGAACATCATAAGTGCTCACGCAAAACTGGCTAGTTGGAAGCTCAGCTGTCCAAAAACAAGCTGCTCAAGAGAAGCTGAGCTCTTCAGCTGATGCTCAGCTGACTAGTTTGAAGCTAAGGTCGCTCAGTTCCGTGTAAGCGTGTCCGCATAAACGGTAGCTTCTCGAACGTACGGTGACTGGGTTTACAATTCGGCTTTTGGCTGTAACTGTAGCCAGCTCAGTTAACTTGTCAAACTATCGGAACAGCGACGCGATAACGCGAGTATGGCCTTCAAACGGTCACGTTGCGGCGGAAGTTAGCTTGGTTTACTTTGCTTGCAGGTGACTCAGCGCGCACGGCCGCCCAGGCGTTGAAAAAAAGTGAACGTTCACAACTGTAAAAATCCAAGCCCTCCGAACGCCCCAGAAATATTTTCTTAACCGTCTTGACTAAAAGGTCTACTTCTTCTGGCTTCACCGAGCTAGTAACAACCATGTAATCATCCGCATACCTAAATATCTTTGTTATATTAGCCGTATCAATACTCGCCTCAATACTCCCGTCAAACTTTGCTAAAAACAAATGACTAAAAACCGGTAACCTTGCCAACATTGCGGCTCCACTTATGCAAACTTGGCATAACAGCCCTTTGCTATTTAATGGATTCCGCCCTCTGGGTACCATATATTCATTAAATCCTTTTCGTTTTCATCCATTATGCCGCCCCTTTCTGAGATGGTTCTTTCATCAAAAACGCTTCCTTGTTTCGTGTTTCGATGTAGCTCATTTTCGAAGCACAACAAGAATTTTCTTGCCCAGCAATGCATGTGCACCACATAACTGCGTGCTAAAAGAAAAACGTCGGTACTTCACCAATCACGCTTAATGTGTACCTGAACCAAAAGCAGATTTAAAGATCGCAGAACTGAACTTCACTGGACAGTTTTCTTGCAGCATGCAGCGCACGGGTGCAGGGAGCCGCATCACGCGACCCACTCTCTCTCTCTCTCTCTCTCTCTCTCTCTCTCTCTCTCTCTCTCTCTCTAGGGCTCACGCGCGCTCACACTCTTTTCGCATATTTCTATTCCTCTTAGTCTCTCTGTTTCCCTTCATCTTTATCCTTATATTTCTCTCGCTCTCTCTGTCGCGCGCGCTCTTTCTGCTTCTTTCTATTTCTCGTACTCTATTACTTTATCTTTATTTTTCTATTTCTTTTTCTCTCTCTCTCTTCTCTCCCCCACTGACGTCTTTACTTACAAAGTTGAAAAACCTGAGTCATATTTCTAGGTTAGTCTCTTCTGAAAAGGAGCGGATGAGTTTCCCAAAATGCTAATGCGTATTATATACGCCTCAGGATCAAGAAATAGAAGCCATTTTCACCGTTATGCAACGCTCCGAGAAAAGTGATACCAGAGTCCGTCAATGCTTTTCTGGTCATGAAACTCCCGGCCGAGTTTTGTTTGAGGACAAAGGCTCCCGCGAGAGGCGCCGCCGCAGATCGGAGGGCTAGAGTACCTACATTGATGCGCGTCCCCCGTACAGAGTGGAGACACGTATGCGTTGCGCCGCCATTTTGGTTCGCTCACTCGCAGCCGCAGCAAGTCATTGTAACAAAACCGCACCGTAATTATCTCCACAATGCGGTTTACTGGGGAAGTTTGAACCATCGTATCTGTATCGCGTTGCTGCGTCTTGTGGGAAACGAAAAGAACAGCGCGTTGAGCACTTCGACCCAATAGGGGCGGCACGGGATCGTTCAAAGGGTGTCTCCACCCTGTACAGCGGTCTGTTCTCAAGGTTACCTACGGAGGGCATCGGGCCGCCGCCGCCGCTGCAGCGCGCGTTCAGCTAGAGTGAACTAGAATCCAAGTATTCTAGTTCACTCTAGTTCAGCCGTGCGCGGCAGAACTTGTGTACGTGTTTGGCGGCACTTTTCTGGAAAGAAACGGAATGTTGGTAGTTGTGCCTTCAATTGCGGCTACAAAACGAAGCCGTCAGGATTGCAGCCCTTGCAGGGAAGCCGTATGCGGCAGAACACACGCTAAAAACTGCCGACTGCTATCTGTGCTTGATTTTTTAGAAGTCCCCACGAGCCCTGCTAAACCGCAAGGAGCGTCTGCTACGCACCGCACTCCCCTCCGACCGCTTCGCCGGCTGCCCTCCGATCAACGCCAGCGCCGCAGCGCGGCCTCCCTGAGCAGCGTACGAAGCTCTCCCATAGCGTGACGGTGAAGTTTCACGACCAGAAAAGCATTGACGGACTCTGGTGATACTTTTGGCCAAAGTTCGGCTCTTCACGTTGCACATGTTCTCTTCCCGTTCTGGCCGAAGCGGCGTTCACTCCAAGGCCAAAATTGAACTGTATTATGAAAAGAGAGACCTTAAAGGGGCACTGACACAAAAATTTTGCATCTTGTTTTTTTTGTTGCGATAAGTAGCTAGTGACCTACTTACCACCCGTAGAAACCTCATTTGCTTCAGCGTGCGACGGTTGTTTAATTAGAGGCATTTTCAATACGGCCAGTCGCAGTTTCGGTTTCAGCGAGTGCCGCGAAACGATGGATTTTGTGGATTTTGTGTGAACAAAGCTGACCACGTGACCGTCGGAGGGATATCACAGAGCAGAGCCGCCGTAGCACTGTCGAATCCGCATCGACGGCAGTTTCTGCGAATGCCCCCACGTACTGATCTCGTGAGGCGCTTAATTAAAAAGCGACCGTGGATGTGAGGCAGGCGCTGCGAGTGCAAATGCTACCGCGGCTAAAGAACGACGCGCGACGCTCGAGACGGTGGGTGGCAAGACGCGCGCTGGGAGCAGCCGGCCGGTCTGCCTACAGGTCCGCCTACAGATGTGTTCGGCTCAGCACTGCGGCGGATATTTACCTTGGCGGATATTCGAGTGCCGCTCTCGTAAGCGGCGCAGATGACAATTTTTAATGCAACCCGCCATCGCATCATTAACTCCTTTCTCATGTAAGCCACCATGGTCGGGACTTGGGGACAATTTCGTGCAGCGGTAACAAGCTATCACTCGAGCTACCTGCGCCGGCCTGGGCCACTTCGCGGCCGTGGCCGCCGCCAGCACAGCGACCGTGCGGCTAGCTCAGTCAGCTTTTCGTGCCTCCGGCGCGTTTTCGCATCTAATGGGAATAACCATTAATAGAAACAGAGTGCCTGGAATCGCTGTAGAACTTTGGTAGCGGCCAGCTGCCCGATGAGCTGACGAAATCACGGCGCCTCCGCCGCCAACGATCGGGTCGTTCGTTCTCGAGAGCAGAAGCTCCGCCCTCCGGCCCTCCGATTGGAGCGGCGAGCCAGGCGAGCCGGCAAAAAACGCCGTTAGTGCGGAAGCGGCAAACACAAACTCGTGACGTGTTTGGATGTTGTCTATTTACAATTGCGCGTGGTCCTCTGCTGGCTGCTCGGTTGCGTTTCGCACACTTCAAAATTGATTTTAAATATGTTCTAGGCTGTATTCGCCGCTGATATTTTGCAGATGATGTATATGTGTTCCCACCAATCTATCTCCGAAGTTATCTCGCCTTCAAAATTTTGTGTCAGTGCCCCTTTAAACAAACCAAAAAAAAAAAAAAAGAACGCGTGTAAGTCACCCGCGCCTTTTGTAACCTGAAGTATCGAATGTCAACAGTAAATTAAGATCTAGTCGAAAACAAGAAAATATTTCGCTGTTATTCGGCAATCATTAGATAACCGGAAAATTTAGAAGTTAATTTTACTACCCCTTTAAGTTTGAAATTAATTTTATTTCTCTGTGTTTTGGCCACTCCATGTTGTTTACTTGCTTAGGAGGCATCGTTTTTTAGAGTTGCGACAAAAAATCATTGTTCCGCGCACCTGTAACACATGAAGAGAAGTAAAAATGCAAGAGTAGTGCAGCTGTGACAGAAAAAAAAAAATGCTTGCGACTTTTGCTTACAACTCCGTAACGCGTTAGTCACGTATCCTTCACTCGGAATTTTCCGGCGAAAAACCCCACATCTGCCCAGCGTGCTTTCAGAGCTGTTTGCCAGCTTGCAAAAGGCAACGCCCGAGGCGTCAGGATCCGTCGAGGGCACGCATGCTCTAAGTAGAGCGGAGAAGGAGTTCAGAGCGAGCAACGATTCTTTGCGGCGCACAGCGGCGTTCCTGAGAGAGTGTTAAATAGATCATGGCAACAGCAGCCCGTACGGTTGCAACAAGATTGTTGCCGTGAGGGTCGATTTCTTTCCGCGGCGACTCCCGCGCCTTGTTTTATTTATTTTTTGACAAACGCCATGACCTGAGAGAAAAGTTAACGACGCCTGAAGTGAGTTTGTGGCCCGTAAGTTAATTACAGCTCTTAAGGAAAATTCGTGCTTGAGGGGTTGTCAGCTTTTGCTCGAACTTTTTTTCTTTTTCGCTGCTGTAGAATGGCCTGGTCGCATGGAAAGGTCTCTAAGCTCATCTTATTTGCAATGACGGCGCCAAAACACGGCTGCCATTCGCGCACAATAAAGTGAGCGGTAGGACGCGAGTGAAGCTTTTGATAAAGAATTCTAGAAAAGTCCGCCGAAGTTTCACAGCTGCGTCGTTTATAAAAGACCCCGGCGTTGGCTTAAAGTGCCTAACGCCACTATCTATTTCTTCCTTGGCAGCGGCCAAAGCCGGCTTTCGCGCCAGTTGAGTTTCTTTATTCTTGTGTTGCGGGCATATGCTAATACTAGACAAAGTTTGGTCAGAAAACGAAAATAATCAGAATCAGAATGTTTTATTACCCGCCGCGGTGGCTCAGTGGCTAAGGCGTTGCGCTGCTGAGCACGAGGTCGCGGGTTCGATTCCCGGCCGCGGCGGCCGCTTTTCTGATGGAGGCGAAAAGCAAAAACGCCCGTGTGTACGAGATTTCGGCGCACGATAAAGATCCCCAGGTGGTCAAAATTAATCCGGAGCCCTCCACTACGGCGCGCCTCATCGCCTGCGTTGCGTCGGCGCGTTAAACCCCACAATCAATCAATCAGAATGTTTTATTTATTTTCCTCAGTGGAAAAACGAACCTCAGACAAAAAGCTGCTCATTCAGCAGCTTGACGAGGCCTGAGGCCCTACACACAAGGTGGCAGCGGTAGCACACAAGACACTTGCAGGCTCGAAAAAATAGGAAAGGAGATAGAGAGAAGAAAAAAAAAAGTTCCCAAAAACGGTGTGATCAAGAACAACAACAAACTAACAGAAATGATTTCATACGCACAAACCTAAATATAACACCACAGTACACTTACATATAGTATAAACACATGTACACGCGAAAAAATTCAACAACCGTGATCATATACACACCGGCATAAACACGGATACAGGTGTATGACATGTGCACAAAAGTCCAATGCACGCATGCATACCTGCAGGGAAAACGACAATTTATTACAACTTACTTTCGGGGAAAACAAACAACAAAAAAGCTTGGTACGCTTTGTAAAGAAATAACGACAAAAAAAAAAAAACCCGGTAGAACCAGACGTTCACACAACCCTGTGAACAACGTAAAAAAAAGAAGAAAAAAACACGCACGCACATATATGGAACTCAAAGGCAAATCCGACAGGTCTTTCTGGACAAATAAGCGTAAAGCAGTGTAGCACGCCACGTGATAACTCGCTGCTATCTTCTACCCTTCAGAAATTCTGCTTAAAAATTGTTCAATTAGATCAAGCTTATGTATTTTGGGACCATCAAAAAAAGTTATATTACTGTTCAGGGTGTAGGGTATTATATATTTTAACATTTGTTGGCCGTAGTTTGTGCGCGTTCTGGGAACAAGCCACTTTTCTGTGTTTCGAGTGTTCGCGGCCGGTATGCGTTCTTGCAATGCTGACATTTTCATTAGGAAAGTGGTGCGGAGTGAGGCTTTAGAAGTGAACAATGAAACAATAATGTACTGTAACAATAATGTAATGTAACAATAATGAAAATGCAACGCCGTTTTCGTTTTCTTATTTCCTGTTTTTATAGATCTAAGGTTCTTGCGTTGTTTAAAAGAACGTCGTAAACAAACTTGCCTACTAGGAAATTCAGCAAAATGTAGACGAAGCTATTGTAACATCTACAGAAGGATTGGGGACAACTTCGTGCTAAGTAATGGTATAGTCTTCGTAACCCACATGGGATAAAAGTGCTACGCGCAGCGGACACCACAGTGGGCGTGAAGTGAACTTACTGTCAATTTAGGCGGTGACTAATAAGGCCACGAAATTTAGTCCGAGGTGCCCCGGATGAACTTTTTTTCCTGCTGTAATGCGAGGCCGCTGCCCAGAGCGCCTATCCCTAAATAAATATAGCGGTGATTAGGTGACATAGAGCTCGGTGACAGGAGGATTCCCATGGCGATCTACTTGCGCTGGACTGAGCGAGCCGACGTGAATAAACAAAGGAGCAGTTTTTGTGGTAACATTTTAAACGATATAGCAAAAAAGAAGTGTTCGCTTAAAAACAGAAAGCTAGACTTGAAAAAACCACTTGGGTAATAGGGCGCACACCGAAGTGGAGGGCTTTAGCAGACCACCTGGGGCGCTCCAACGAGAGGGGGGGGGGGGGGGGGGGGGAATCCGTTTATCCGGAAATTTGCTGTGTAGTAACTTCCCGCAGACCGAACAAACTTGAGGCCCTTATATCACGTTCAGCTGCGGCAGGCGCAACCGATCTGATCGAAGGTTCGGCGGCTCAAACAATATCGAAGGTTGAAATGATTAAAGGAAAATACCGCGGATTCATTCTACGAAGGTCGGGTCGCAAGGGGCCTGCGAGACCATAACGCAATTATTTTGGGGCGTAAAACAATATCGGGAAACGTTGTGGTCCCGCGACTCATCTTCAAATTTTCTATCACCACACAATCAATAAATGGCACTTGAACGCTGAATAAATATTTGTTCGGAGATCCCCTTTTCCCCCACAAAAATAGGAGTATTAGAGCGAATTCAGACCGAGAAAAAATTTCCTGCGCGACGGCTGAAAACGGGAGATGACCCCAAATTATATTGGGAGGCTAAACGTTTTGTTCGCCACACAAAAAAGGAACGCTTCGAAATCCCGGGCTATCTCCACTAACGTGAAACCTGGGGAGGAGCGAAGCATGGGGAGTATAAGGGTATTCTTGGCACCTTGGCGTTTCTGCCAACGGAGATGAAACCGTTATGTGGTAGAGGTGTACAGCTTTGATGTAAAAAGCTGTAAAAAGTCTCTTGTATTTGAAGCCCGAAGCTCTAAATGGCGAGGCGTAAACGAGTGTCTCGGTGTTTTTAGGGGCGAAGCCCCTTATGCGCTGGGGCTGTTGGCGTCTCCTGTCGTCGTCGTCGTCGTAATCGTCGTCGTAATTGTCGTTTCATGTAGTCGCGGTACTAAAACACCGGGACACCCGTTTACACCTCGCGATAGCGAGCTTTGTGCTTCGAAGACAAGAGATTTTTACAGCAAAGCTGTATACCTCTACCCCCAAATGGTTTCATCTCCGTTGGCAAAAACGCCAAGGCGCCAATAATACACTTATACACTGCATGCTTCTCTCCTCCTCAGGTTTCACGTTAGTGGAGATGGCCCGGGATTTTTTTAGTACGCGTTACGGTCTTGCGCGAGGCGTAAGCGAGTTTCCCGGTGTTTTAGTACCGTGACTGCATGAAACGACAATTACGACGACGACGACGACAGGAGACGCCAACAACCCCAGCCCCTAAGGGGCTTCGCCCCTAAAAGACTATCCCTCACGCGGAGGGGAGAATTCTATAAAGTAGCCGAGTGTATGGTCGATATAGCTGGATATAACTGTCACGCAGGAGTTGTTTCAAACTGTAAGACTGGCAGAGCCCCAGTTTATTCGTCCTTAACACCATATAGTTAAATGATAAAAATTACAGCGGTTAAGCCTAAAGCGCGCATTCAGGCGTCGAAAATTACGCTCGAATAGAGTGGAGTGGAATGCGTGAGTGAGTGAGTGAGTGAGTGAGTGAGTGAGTGAGTGAGTGAGTGAGTGAGTGAGTGAGTGAGTGAGTGAGTGAGTGAGTGAGTGAGTGAGTGAGTGAGTGAGTGAGTGAGTGAGTGAGTGAGTGAGTGAACTTTATTTCTACGAGCGCTAATGGTTGGTCGGGGGGTTGGTTGGGGGGTCCGAGAAGCCCTGCTCCGCACAGGCTGCCCGGGGCCTCTCACCGAGGCTACGCTGGACTGAGAGGTCGTTGCTGGCCAGCTGGCTCGAATATGTCGAGTAAAATTGGGTACAGAAGATACCAAAACACTTGCTGGTTTTTTGCAAATTGTTCAGCCTATATTCGCTACACGGTAAACGTCATCGACCCTTCATCACGCGGAAGAATTGCGCAGTTGATTCTTATTTTAAGAAGTTCGTAGGCGCGTGATAGAGCCACAGCCCAGTGCACGCATGCAAACATATGCCCGCGTGCACACGCGCACTCATGTAGATAGTAAAGTAAATCCGGTAGTCAGGAACGCCAAGAAAGGCATGCATTTGTGTGGGTACAGAAACTTCACTTTCAGGGGCGAAGCACCTTAGGAGCTCGGGCTGTCGGCGTCTCATGTTGTCGTCCTCATCGTTCGTCGTCATACTGTCATGTGGTCACGGTACTAAAACACCGGGACACTCGATTTCGAATGCCTTGTGCTAGAACGTTTGATCTCCATGGGCAAAAACGCTCACTAAAAGAATACACCGGGACACTCGTTTTTCGTTCGCGCATGGTTGCTTTCTTCTATTTCGCTCCGTACACGCTTCAGCTTTAAAATTTGCAGTTCTCTGTATCGAATTTCATTTCTCCTCCGTCTTCGTAATTGGGATGTCGCGTATATCATCAGCGCGCACCGTGTGGCAAGAGACAGACTTACATGTCTTTAAATATACTGATCCCTGCATGCTTTGCCCTTCCCCAGGTTTCACACGTTAGTCAAGATGGCTCGTTCTTTTTGTAATACCTTGAGAGCCTTTGTCCAGGGCCTAGTTAACGACGCTGTTTTCTAACAGGGCACACCACTGGGTTTTATCTTACACCACATAACGCTGGCCGCCGCGCATTGCGTCCGGGGGCCAGGAAGTGACTTGCGACGGGGAGGCCTGAGCACATGTGTGTATACCACGTTATCTACACTTGAAGCTGGTGGTGTCTAAAGAGCGCGCTGGACAGTGGGACCATTTTTGCTACCCCAACCACAAATTCAGACATGGCGGTCGAGGTGGGCAACATGCTTACGACCCTCCAGCGCGACGTTTCTGACGAGGATAAGATCTACGTGCACAGTAAAGACATGCAGGTGATGATGTCAGTGTACAAGCAGAAGTGAGAAGCTTGGCTTCACGTCGATGGAAGTTCTGCCGAGTGTTTTAGGCAAAGCCTGCACGCGCAGGAGCCTTATAACACGTAGCACTGTCTAGCTATGTGCATGTAGATTAAGACCGTGTGACCTCTAACCTGCTCGATTTGATGTGGCCCAAGGAGCTATCACCTCGCGTCCTCGGAGGAGCGGCAGTACGGACTCCTTCACATTCGCAGCCAGGTAACAAAGCAACCACGCAAAACCGACTTCGAGGTGGCATGGCATGCTGCAGTTTCATTGCCCGCAATGATTGGGTCGTAAACCCGATCTGGAGTCGTTTCTTGTCAGATGAGATCAGGCCTAGCAAGCCAGCAACACCCCCTGAACAGGAGCATGCTTGAGCGGAAACGGCGTCGTACGGCCGAGCCCGCTGAGCATTGCTGATACTTAGCGAAGACGGACGATGACGAGCCACGTCGTCTACAAAATCTGTCCTCGTCTCGTAGGGGCACCGTGCGATTTCATACACATGGTCGCAATGTCGAAAAAAAAAAAACTCTAAAACGTAAAAAATAAAACATAAATAAAAACGAACCTGAAAACGAAATTTATACCGTAGTGAAACGTTCCGTATATACTGAATTATGAAAGTACGGAATTCATACAGAGTATAAAGCACCTAGGCGTAACTATTGCAGATAATCTTTGCAATAACAAAAGAATCGAATGACTTGTCAGAATATGAAAGCTTGACCCAGATTTCGTGTTTGTCTCTTAATTAAAGCGCGAAATACGGCCCCAGGTGTTTTCCTTGCGTTTTCCGTAAACTCCGTATACAGGGTGTCCCAGCTATCATGCACCAAGATTTAAAAAAATAGTAATGGCGTAACTAGAAGAAAAACTAGTGCCTAATGTTTGCAGTACTGTGGAGAAGCGGCCAGCAATTTTTTCGTTAATGAGACTTAACTAATTAATTGTAATTAATTATCTAACTCCAGAAGTACTGTCCTAATCACTAAAGTGTCAATGAGGCACTTGTAGGCACCCACGAGGGGCATCTAACTGCGGTATTTTCAGCGACGAACTATTTGCGTACTCATTTATTCTGAGTGATAAAGAAAACCCGCGAAATATGAAAAATACCACGTGACGGCGCCTCCGCGCGCATTAGCGCGCACCGTAAAGCAATGCCCTCAAACAGGCTGCCTCTGAGTTAGCCAGAATGAAATAAACAAAAGAAAGAAAGAATAAATCGCGACCGAGTTTCTGCCTTATCTGCACACGCGCCCCGCGGAATTTGCTGGTGTTGCTCCTTCCATGCATGCCATTATCAAGATGATGCGCTGTCTCGTCAGGCGGGTGACAGGCGAAGCAGTTGCTTTCGATCAGCTTATTTGGGGACGCTACTTTACAATGCGCGCGAAAGCGCCGTCACGTGGTATTTTTCATATTTCGCGGGTTTTCTTTATCAGTCAGAATAAATGAGTACGTAATTAGTTCGTCGCTGAAAATACCGCAGTTAGATGCCCCTCGTGGGTGCCTACAAGTGCCTCATTGACACTTCAGTGATTAGGACAGTACTTCTCGAGTTAGATAATTAATTACAGTTAATTAGTTAAGTATCAATAATGAAAAAATTACTATCCGCTTCTCCACAGTACTGCAAACATTAGGCACTAGGTTTTCTTCGCGTAACGCCATTGCTCTTTTTTTAAATCTTGGTGCATGATAGCTGGGACACCCTGTATACGGAATGTATATGGATGATGATTATAATTTCTAGCGGTCGTACAAAAATAGAACCGGTGTACATTTTTTAAAAGTAATACCTTACTATATTATCATGTGTCGCGGACACATATCTCTGTTTTTATTCGGGCGGTGTGTCACCAAAGGTACAAATTTCGTATTCTCAGAACTCCGTATATACGGAACGTTTCGGGAGGGTATCCAAATTCCAAAAGTTATATCTGATCCAGCACCCTCGTGGGAGTAACTCAACAACAACAAAAAAAAAAAAACGTAAAGACAAAGAAAGCATGGAGAAGATGATTCAAGTATGAATGGTGGGCACTATTTGAAAATTCTCCAACAGGGAGTTGAGGACTTCTTTTTATTTCGCCTTCACGCGAGGAACAGCTGCGCTGCCGGGAACGTAACGCAGGTATTCAAGCTACACAGGCCCAGCCCCCTAGCAACGGTGCCACCCGCCGGTAGCTACTATATTGTAGTGCGTTTGCGACGTTCTATTGTGCCTTTTATGTATTTGTGTGTCCTGTCTGAGCTGGCTTTATAGGGCTCGCGCCATTTAGTAGAATGGCGCACGCCATTATGAGTGCAGGGGCTTCCGGGATTAAAAAGGGAAAAAAAGGAGGGAGCTTTAGGTGCCGGAGGAATGGTTTCTCGCTGTGTGCACAGGCACCTGAAAAATAATCAGAACAAAGGTTCATGAATACAGTCGTTTTATTTTTGCGGAACAGCTTTTTTAAGTCGTTATAATGCAAACCCAGTGGCAGTTCCTTAATATGAGAGGACTCGTCTAAAAGTGTAAAATCGGAAGCAAGTCGCCGCCAAGGCGAGTGATTTAAATCATGATCCAGCGTATAAATTAGAGAGAGAGAAAAGCCTGTATGGGAGGCAAGGTGGGCATTAGGCCTGTTGGGGGAAGCGGGTTAAAGTATAGGGTATATGCTGTAGGTCTCGTAGAGAGTCTTCTGGGAGGAGTTGGAGGAGTCTTGCGGGTATCGCGATAGGAAGAGGGGAGCAGGCCTGTCGTTCTAAACTGCTGCAGACAGACCGCTCGAGAGTCCCAAATACTCCCAACAGCGCAGTTACGTCTTAAGTGGGACTCCCCACGAATTGAGGATTCATGGGTATCGTGGGGAAGATAAATTTCGAGAGCGAGTTAATTTGAGGCCTAACCAAATGAGGTGATGCAGACCAGTTCTGGTTGGGGAGTGGCAGTGCGGGCAGCGTGGGGCGATGGTAGGCCCGTACCATTTGAGTAGGGTTTGAAGTGCAAGGCTGGCATTGGCTATTTACCTTTAGGGGCAAAACACCTTAGGGGCTCGGGCTGTCGGCGTCTCCTGCCGTCGTCTCATGTCGTCACGGTACTAAAACATCGGGACACTCGTTTTGCGATTCCTCGCGCTAATTCTTAGCATGCTTCTTAGCATGCTACGGCGTGTGAGGCGAAGGCAACTTTCGTCCAGTATGTCTCTCAATTAATATGCTTAAATCCAGTTCAACACAAGAGACGGCGCCAAAGCCTCAGCAAGCACGCGATTGCTCCTCCCACCGCCGCTTCTCCGGCGCCCAATCAGCGCGCGCCGTGTGGCAAGAAAGAGACTTACAATCTTTGAATACACTTATACACTGCGTGCTTCGCCCCTCCCCACGTTTTACGTTAGTGGAGATGGCCAGGGATTTTTGGGGGAATACTTAACAGCTCTTGGGAGTTTAGGTAGAGCAGCGATGAACAAGGGTTGGATTAGGTTTCTGAGACGGAGGTTTCTTTAGGGGCGAAGCCCCTTTCGGGGCTGGGGCTGTTGGCGTCTCCTGTGGGCATCGTCGTAATCGTCGTTTCATGTATTCATGGCACTAAAAAACCGGGAAACTCGTTTACGCCTCTCGCTGGAAGGCTTCGTAGCGCGTACTGAAAAAGCACCGGGACACTCGTTTACGACTCGCGCTAGAGAGCTTCGTGCTTCAAAGACAAGAGACTTTTACAGGAAACGTGCATACCTCTACACCCCAGTGGTTTCATCTCCGTTGGAAAAAAACGCCAAGGCGCCAAGAATACACTTATATACACTGCATGCTTCGGCCCTCCCCAGGTTTCAAGTAAGCGGAGATGGCCCGGAATTTTTAAAGACGATAGTATTTCTTGGGCTACACAAACACGAAAATTTTGGTCTGTCTGTCTGAAAGGATAAATTTATTATCAAAAATTCCTGGTATCAATGATACAACGTAACAACCAGAAACAATTAAACAAGTGCAGCACCAGTCGCTACAAAACTAATAGAGCGCAAAAGCTGCCAGTTACAGACACTTACAGAAACACATAAACAGTTTCAAGTTGATTGTAGACAAAAGATTAACATACAAACAATTTAGAGTTGCTTACAACCAAAAGATTAACATGCGAGGAAAACAATTATACAAAAACATTCGCTTCAAGAATGCAACAATATACAAAACAGGCTTGGTTTTATGTCACAACGGGTACTCTGCACTAACACTCAATTCTAACACCAAAATCAATTGTTACAACGAAAATCCCTAAGGACACAAGTCTGGAAAACTGGCATGAATAATAACCCTTTTGTTCGAAACCTCAATAAACCGGGTAGACCAATGTCGCAGAAACTCTTCCTCACCCAAAAGGGCCAACTCGCCTTCCAGAAAGGTCACGAGGTGTTGTCTGAAGAAGGAAAGCAAGGGCCACTGCATACGTAGCCTGCGATTCTGTGCTACGGCCTGTCTGTCTGTGTCTGTCTGTCTGTAACTCGATTCAGCCACCCGGCCAAAGTGAAACAGAAGTTGCACAATAGGTTTATATACCCACAATAAAATCTATACGTTTAAGTCCAGTGACAATGTTCACACTTGTCAACATTGTTGAACAAGAACAAGACATTACGCAAAGGTGAGGCAGAAAATCAATACATCAGAGATATTTGTAGTGTTCCTTTATAAAAAAATTCATGGATGCTTGATTTTTGCTATAGAAAATGAAATACTACATCCACTGCAGCACTCCGTCGCTTACTGTCGCCCGCGCCATTATAGCCTCTGGAGACATTTGAAGAAGTTAAACGACGAAAGGTTCTACTAGATAGGTTCCACGTTCTGCTTGGAACGCGCGTGGATTAGGGCAACGTGGTTCTATTAACGTTGAAGTAGGGCGCCTCGATTCACGCGCGTCTCCGGCGTACGGCAGCGCTGGCATCGAGGCACCCGGCCTGGAGCAGTGGAACGCGGTAAATTAATGTTGACTTGAGCAAACCTCCGGCGTGTTTACCTTGGGAGGAGCGCGACGGGAGAGGAACAGCATGAAATGTGTGCGGGAAAGAGAAGGGAGGCATTTACTTGGCAAATGTCGACGAAATGCAACAAAAGGAGCAGATACGCGGCCAATTTTAGGTTACCTTGGTGTACTTGCACGGCTGGTGAGGATAAGAGAAAGACGGAACGATCTTTAATGAAGTCTGGCGATGTTAGCCGGGCTAAAATGCCTACCTTGCTACGCCAGATGATGACGTGATAAAGGCGATGGGGATAATGTTGAAAAAGTTGAAGCGCACAGAGGCGTTCAGTTATTAACAGAGTCTGGTCTAAACCCATGTGTTTCAGGTGCGCGATCAGAGCTTCTGTAAGCCCATAAAGCACGTTTAGGAGATGGCCGTGGACCTAAGGTATCCTTTAGTTGAATGGCCACGGAAAGCGGCAATCCCAAAGAAACTATAACCGTTTCAACTTAAATAGGAAGTGGCGCGTGTATGCGAGATTCAACCGCATGCGATGTAGAATTGCTTCTTCCCGCTTTGAGACTCCAGGTGGCATTGTGAATTTGCAGTTTGACTGAATAGAATATAGCTGGGCGTAATGATGTGATACGTCAGCCCAGGTTGCACGCTACATGATACATGCCATGCTAGATGCAAGGACAGAAGCATCTTTCCTGGAGAATGCTATGTATATTTCCGGTTCTCGATGGAAATGCGCAGTGGATACACCAATGTCTGCTTTCACATTGCCAGTTAGGCATAGAAGGCGCCGGTGTCGGTGAAACCGCGGAGATATGTGCGCGCAAACTCTCCTACGCAACTGCATGAGCTGCCTGATTCCCGGTGAAGAGGCGTGCTCGTGACCTGGTGTCCAGTCGATGCGAGTGTCCAAGCCGTTTCGGTGGAGTGCGGTTATGTGGTGAATGACCTTGTGACCTTGTGAGCAAGAGGGTTTGCAGTAGTGGCGTTCTTGATGGTTTCCAATGCTACAAATTAATCGGCCAGGATTAGGGGGAGGGGGGGGGGGGGGGGGCAATTGATTGTTTAAGCTAGCGATTAAACGATTAACTCTTTCATCGTGATCAATTTTTTTAACCGGTCAATATGTTCTAATCGTGTAAAAAAGATGAAACAACAGTGTCATGTTGAAATTGTGGGCAAGAGTTTCGAGGATCATATTCGTGTTCGAATAACCTGCTTTACGTCACGAGAGCAAACAATGCGAGTATGCTCTGATATGATAGTGATTAAACGGACAAGCTGATAGCCAAGACTGACGGGAAAGTGGCTACTCTTAATACATCGTTCGACACATCGATTCTAGAAAAGTGTGAATGACGAACGAAGTGGTACGCGCTTCGCTCTAAACGGCGCAAGATGAAGATATGCTTACCTCACATGGAATGTCTGTGAAGAGGACGAGGAGCATACAGAAATTATTTTTTTATTACGAGCAGTGGGCGGCACGGCTGACCAGCTCAGACCTCACCGACCAGCGAGACCTGGTAAGAAGAGCGTGAGTAGCCAGCGAGGACCTGGGTTTTCCTGACTGAGGAAGATCCCCCACAGGGCAGGTGCCCCTAACATCAGCACCTAAAGCTCGTCCTGAATAAAGTTTATTCCATCCATCCATTCATCATTATACTGTTGTGATTACACTTAAAAAATGATTTTTATCATTTTTCTTCTTAATCCGATGCAACAACCGATTAATCGGTCAATTAACCGATTAAAGCCTGGCGCTTAATCGTGTTAAAATTTTTAACCGATGCCCAGCCCTAGTCAGGATACGAATATGTGTTGGTCGTCGCGACTAGTAATCGTACGTGAGGAAATCCAAAGCGGGGGTAGTCGCATAAGTTCGGCTTCAGTTGGAGTAGCCTGTGGGATGTAATAAACACGGTATCCATTAATGGTTGGTAAATTGAGGGACGACCAGGCTGTGCTGAAAACGAATGGAGTGGCGCTGAGATCAGTAAATATATCTATTTCTTGGGGTCCTTTGGCTTTTTTCAGTGTGGCAGTTCGATTGATACAGGTTTGGCGAGAGCTACAAGGCACGATTTGAGACACGACGGAAACGGTGGGCAATTGGCGATGCCAAGGAAAAATGACTTTCGACGGAACTTGCAAATATTTGTAACGACATATTTTAGTTCTGGAGCCAGGTATCGATTATCGCAATACCATGATAAGATAACCTAGCTCGCAGGAGATAGTTTCGACAATTTTATTGCCTTCCGTTCAAGTGGCCTATACTTTGTCTTACTGCACGGGGGAAAAATTACATTGAATGACGCCACGAAACGAAACAAGCAACGGAATTGTATTGATTACTCCTTTCATGCAAAGAACACACATCCTCCTGGTGGACCACTCGTGTTGCACCAGCTGTTACTAACTTGACGTATTGTTTAACGATATGATTTAGTTTCCACAACGCGTTCCTTGAAGCAGTATATATTACAACGTCACACCATTCTCGCGGCAATTCGCAAGATCAAACGGTTCGAAGATAGAATGCCGTATTTAGTTTCAGTTTCAGTTTCACTTTATTGTAATCGATAACAAGGATACAGTGCATCGGGATCGATATTACAGAAAGAGGGGTGAAAGAGTCTGGCGGCATGTCCTGCCACAGGCGGTTGCGAGTTGAGCGTCCACCGTGGCTGTGGAAGGCACCATGTGCATTCGTGTGCCTTGGTGGCGCCGGGCACCAACAGGTAAAATTGGTACAAGCGACTCCCCGGCCTGGCGCTCGGCCCTTGTGTGGGACTACAACGCTTGGGAAGTTCACCCGGTTTGCACGGGAAATCGCCCCTATGGAAAGGGGCGGCTGCGAAAACGGAGGAGCTTTTTTTTTTTGTCTATTTGTTTTTGTTTTTTTTGTCTATTTTTGTCTTTTTTTGTCTATTTTGTGAAGGCATTCATTGATTGGTTTACTGCTGAGCTCCGTCAAAGTAACTAGCACAAGTGCAATGTTGATTTCTATCCCGGCTTTAAGGAAGACGCCTTTTTTTAGAAGTACCCTGCAGAACGTTTCGCCGATCATTCCAAATGCCTTCGGCGGAGAAGTGTCACGGCACAAATGTACTCACCCAAGACTTTTCGAGTGCCAAAGCGCTGTTGGCCTATCTGGGCCAGTTTCGCGAGAACTAGTTGAAGCCGCATTCGTGAAGCCTCATTCGTGAAGTGTCCGGTATTTTCTTGTGTACAACTCGCTTGTGCAATGCTGCTTAACAAACACGCTGTCAAGCACTTCAACGGAGCTTTCATAAGTCTAAAAGGGCGAAACTGTAAGGACAGTGTGGTATAGCTGCAGTAAATAGCTAACAAATAAAGGCTGCCGAATTTTGTATATAATCACTAAAGATTATGCTACTGCGTACCTTGGTTTCTAAATGAATACGTTTTTTCGTGGTTAATTTCTGGTAAGTGCAGAACCACGGGGGTAAACTTATGTGAGGCGCACGAAACAACAGATTAATGATGTAAAGCCATTGTTCTATATTGAGGGTAGATAGAATATTGCAAGTGCACTGATGTTGCAGCCACCAAGCATGGCTAAAAGAACGTATGGTTGTCGCCCATTATTGCGTTGCTTTTTTTTTTTTTTTCAATGTTACTGAGTATCATTTTTTATCTCAACAAACCCTTTTACCTTTTCAGTTTTACTCTGCGTTCGATAAATCTATCCATTATAATTCAGACGTCAGATTTTCAGCCAATAATAGTAACGCCCTTCGCAACCGGCCATCAAGCTGTAACTGTATGGAAAAAGCCCACTGCAGGAGGCTTTCCTCAAGTTCGGGCGAAAAGATCGCTAAAAAAGTGGGACAGTCTTTTTTTCCGCGCAGCAAAACTCGACGTGGCAAGACGTAACAGCGTAAACACGGTCATCGCAAGGATGAACACTCCTACAGCCACCGCCGCTCTGAGAGACGAAGGGATGCAGGCGCAAGGACTCACGCACATAAAAAGTTTCCTGACATCGCAGAAGAGAAGCCGCACCGAACGTTTATTTACAGCAGCACGCTCCTACCAAGCCGGCTGCGGGCGTTTGCGAGCTGCAAAGTATGTTGGACGAACACAGCAAACAACCAATGCCACTTCCACTCCCCGTCCCTCGGTATAAACCTGTCCGCTTGAAAGCATAAATAAAAGCATCGGGATTCACATACAGGCAAACGTTTCTTCCTGGAAACTAAAACAGAAACGGCTTTAAGCAACGTCAGTACGGATGACTTAAAAGGGGGCTTTGACAAAAATGCAAGGCGCCACCAGCTTTCAGCCCATCCTTTGATCTGCACTGTCGCTGTTTAACGTTGGAGCATCTGGAACATTTCGCAGGGCCGCAGTTCATTTCTTTCCTGCAGACAACTCACATATAAACCTTGCTCTACCTTGCAAATGCTCGAGCCTCAAAGAACATATATGTAGAGACAGAAAAGGGAAAGGGATGCCTGACTACAGCGACGGCGGTGTTCTCTAAGTAGTCCACGGGACGCTAGCGACGTCTTGAGAACTGGGCCATGAAGAAACGCCTTCCGTCGGCGAGGAAAAAGAACGAAAGCGCGAGGAGTTACATCGCATGACGAGGTGGCAATTGGCGCCTGCTTTTTCCCGGGCACACGGGAAGGGAATGGCGAGGCCTCGGACGGCTTTGGCGGACGCGCCCGAGACGTCTTTGTCGCCGCTCAGCAGATTGGAACAGCGAGACGCCGTGCTATATTACGTTCCGTACGACCTCCTACCGGAGAGAGTGGCGGGGGCGGCGGCAGCGCTGACTACTCTACACGCCGCACTCCTGTTTAACGAAAGAAATAGCGCGTACACGAGATTTTTTTTTTTTTTTTTGCAGAGAGTGTTTGTTATAACAGCTCTGCGTGTGCGCGAGATTTCCGGGCTCACCGTCATTTCGCTTTTTTTTTCGTTTTTCTAGCATCCTCATAATTCTTAATAGGCATGGAAGAACTCTACGCCATTTGGCAATCTCTTTAATTGCTCCCCTTTAGTGCGGGCCACACACAAAAAAAGAAAGGCGTGTAACCCGGCAGTGACAGAACAGTAGGCACGGTCTTTGCGGGGCAAACATTCGCCATCTGTTCAGCTAGGAAAGAAATATTCGGGAAGTGTACTTTGTTTCCTTCTTTTGTTACCTTTGTACACGGAGGCCCATGTATCCGTAAATGCCTGGGAAGCTTGCTCAATATTTCATCCCAGTAAGCGAACTGGTTGGCTTGCTTTTCTTTCGGAAGTTGTATTTTTTCTCCTCGCTTTTTCAAGTGTCTCGTTCATATCGACCGAGTGTAGAAATGCAAGGGCTGAAATGGCCATGCACCGTGTATTTCCCACCACACCTCCCGGAGACGACACTCTTACCATCCTCGGTATGGCGCCGTTATTAGCCGTAGCCCTGGATAAACTTCCTCTACGTAATGCAACATCAAAAAACAGTTTTATATTCGAACTTTTGTGCCGAATAAGATACGTCAGAGATCTGTAAGAAACAACAAAAAAAAAAAAAAACAAATGGCGACTAGTCGGAAACGAAACCATTTCCGGCAGTTAACTTGCGGGGGCACGAAGACAGCCCACAACGTTGCGTATTAAAAGAAAAACTGGGATAAAAATGTTGGGCATCTTTCAAATTTCACCCTACACGATGGGTTCTAGTGAC
This sequence comes from Haemaphysalis longicornis, assembly GCF_048455015.1. Classification (NCBI taxonomy): domain Eukaryota; kingdom Metazoa; phylum Arthropoda; class Arachnida; order Ixodida; family Ixodidae; genus Haemaphysalis; species Haemaphysalis longicornis. The sequence continues at coordinate 232,422,999 of NW_027526295.1, read as the reverse complement.
TTGATAAGGAAAATACAAAGAAAAAAAATAAAGCCGTTCCACTCAATATGAAAGCTGTCGGAAGTGCAGAGCAGTGATTCGCCATAATGGCCTGTGACGCCGTTATCCGCTCACTGCTGCTACCCAACGCATTTCAAATTTTCCGCCTTCGCAGTGCTCGCGCGCCCCCTGCCTGAAACTGTGCCAGCGGGAGTTCTGTTCTTGTTGTGCTTGCTTTAATTTCGTATGCTAGAGCTGTTTTGCGTCACTTCGAATGCGTAGTTTTTTTTTTTTTTTCTTGCGCGGTTGGAGCCTTTCTGCGTTATTTCGGAAGCGATTTTTTTTTTTTTTTTTTGCGCGGCTGGAGCCTTTGTGCGGCATTTCGAACGTGCCATTTGTTTCTTGTGCGGCCGCTTTTTCGCTTACTGTAGTAAAAACCAGCCCAACGAGCGTTCCTAACTAAATGAACGCCGGGGCTGCCGGTTATAAAGACAGATTTTGCCCGAAATGTGCCTGCAGTTCTGTTTGCGCTATGACAAGCGCCAGCGGTTCACGAAGTTCGAACGGTTATGATTATGTAAACCGCGTGGTTTTCGAGGCCTCAGCGTGACCCCCTGACGCCGGTACAACAGAAACTATCTCGCTGCGCCGCCTGATTCCGGCAGTTGCATCGACCGTTAGCGAGCTACGACGACAAGGCTAGCCCATAAAGTGCTCTGCACTTCAAACACAGTTTGCAGGTTTACTGCGCTTTAGAATCCAAGTGGTATGATCTAATAAAAATATACATGCCACAACAATCGCACTGCCAGACTTTTTGGCGGTGACTATGGTTGACGACCGCCCCTAGCGCAATTGAGGCGATGTGGCTAGTTATTTGCCGCTGCTTGGTCGGTTGGAAGAATGTACTGAAATTATCTTCATTGTTATTGAATGAAGGCAGCCATTTGAGTGAACCAAATTTGAATTTGGTCTTTGCGGCCTCTTGAAGTAAAATCGCGACGTTTAAGGGTGCAGGTGCTTTTACAAAGACGGAGTTATTTTAGTTTTTTACTGAGAAGACCAGTAATGCTGTACTGAAAACGTAAGATATGGAAACTTTTCCTGAGCATAATTTGCGTAATTTAATAAACTTTTGTTTCATTTCCACTTTTCGGTATGCAATGTTTCCGATTTCTCCCATAATTTCGGTATCTTACGATCGTTTTACACGTCTTCACCCACGTTCACACTATTCTTGACAGCTTCTTCCTTATTACAACGCAGCAACCATATCGTTAGCACGCGAAACAGTGATAAATGTCAAATTCCTTGTTTTCGCACCGAGTACAAATACCAAATGCTGCAAAATAACCTGCCTTATATTCTGAATAATTTTGGAACACTACGTAATCCTTCGTTAAAGGAACTACGGGAAATATTTCTGAATATGTAGTTTTAATGCTTACATAGTTTTATTGGTTTTTGCACTTTTCTTACGCAATTGTGCATGACTATATATTTTGCTTATACATTTCAAACGCTATTCTTGTCTCCTCTGGTGTCGTTTTTTGCTATTTGTCACGGGATGTCTCGGACGGGAGGAGCGACAAACAACTCCCCCCTACTTGCGAATTCGGTACTGTGATTCGGACCTGCTAACCGGCGATAGGTCCATGCCTGATTGGCCGCTGGCGTGAGGCACGAGACGGGGCACGGGATAACAGTTTCCAAACAAGGCACATTTACTTCTTCCACACACACAGGAAATACAGACTGACACAGAGGGTAATACAGACAAAGAAAACGAAGCTCGGCTTAGGAAACAGGCGACCGTAACACGAAGGGAGGAGTAAGGCAGGCAATAGGCGGGCTGGGGAGCTTCCCCCAACTACTCTAACAATAGGCCCGCTAGACACACACGCACACCCGTACACACAACACGGTTTACTAACTAGGGAAGATAATCAAGTCCGCGGAGTCTATGTGAAGGAGGGAGATAATAGCGAGGGCGATTTTAGAGTCTGCAGAAGAGTGGGGAAGGGGAGGATGTCTTAGTTTGGTTTGGTCGGTGGTCTCGCCAGGGAAGATGCGCCGGTCCGCCGGTCGTCTGCGATGAGTCCCGTTGATCGGCGACGCGATTTGGGTTCACCTGGGCCGCGCACAGTCCCCTCCTCGAGGGGGATTCTCGGGGCCCGAATTAAGTCGCCGCTGTCGTCGCACTCGGGACTACACCGCAGCCCTCAGAACCGGCCGCCGCGTCACAACCGCACGACCTTCCACCGCCACTTCTCACTTCCTTCTCCCCGCGAGTCGCGAACCCCGCGCTGCACCGAGCGCACAGTCTTTCGGACAGCGCGTCTTACGAGAACCAAGCGGGTGGGACCTCCGTTGGTCGCGGCACTATCGCCCCTCTCTCGCCGAAACACTAGGCCCACTGCCCCGTGGGCCGAAATGGCGGCGAAGACATTCCTACTCCGCCGGCATCCTCCCGCTGGGTCCCAATATGGCGAGCGAAAAAAGACAGCCATGGAGGGACCCGAATTTCGCGACACTATTATAATGGCTTACATGCTTGTAGCGTTTGTAAATTTCTCCTGTGTTTACGATACATGCCAATTGTCAATTGCACACGCAGTACTGATTGATGTATCGTTCTTTGCTGTCTTGTACTGGTTGTCTGGGTCCCCGTCAAGCTGTCCCCACAGCTTATAGCCCAGGCAACCAACCAGTATTATTCGGCGATTGAATGAATTGAATTGAATTAATTCAAATCACTTCAGAAACACCCTCCCGTGCGCCATTCACATTGATTTCCTCGCGTGTCGAAACAACAAAAGTAACAACAGGCCAGGCAGAGACGAGGCACAGCTGGAGAGCGAATGAGAGGGAGAGATGAAGGACAAGTTCTCTTCGACCACCACACTCCAGTCACCCGGCACAAGACAGGCTGCAAATCTAAAAGAGAGGAAATAAAACCAAATTAATGCGCTAAAGTCGAACGAAAATGCTCGGCTTCTCTCGGCACCACGCGCTATATTCCTTCGGTTCAATATGCTAAAACTGGGAGCAAAGCTTATTGATCGGAATAGACCTCGACGGCAGAAAAGAAAGGACGGAGACATAGTGACAGAATTAAAGGCGAACTATAAAGGAGGCTAAGGAAATGTATATTGATGGATTAAGAAACAATTGGCTTAAGACCCAGAAGAAGAAAATCAAGGGGAAGATGGAGAGAGAGGGAGATAGAGACAGATCAGGCGACTTCTCTTTCAAGGATGGAGCTTATTGAAGAAAGTTTCCCGGAACGATAGTTACGCAGTACCATGCGAGAGAAACGAAGATAGGAACAAAGCTGCCGCCTCATTGACGACATTCTAGAGTCTACCAAAAGCCTGATGTCCCTAGGATTATAGTGAAGCGGCTCTTTCAGATGATTGTGGCGCACTCAAAGCTCTGACTAGATTATGCGCTCGCACTTGCGTGTATAAGCTCGTCGGAAAAGCAGCACTCACTTGCCTCACGAATTTTATTCCATTTAAAGTGGAAAAAAAAAAGAAAGAGGCAGTGCAAGACAGAAAAAAAAAATTTCAAGTAGGAAAATTTGAATCAATAGACGATTCATGAACACAGCTCATTACTTTGCAGAAATGACCGGCCGTTATTGCCTCCATTATCGCTTCTTTTTTTGGCGTTTTTTTTCTCTGTGTGCGTTTCATTTTTTCAATCTTCTTCTCCCGCATTGAAGTCGCAAGCTAAGCGTTGCTCGTATAGCGTCGCCAGCGTCATTAAATAACACACGCACACTCTCTCTATCTCTCTTTTCTATACAAGCCGACGATGGCTCTATATTTAACATCGCAGTTATCGGAACTGTCGTATTCGATCCTGCCGGTTCCGCACAACATAAATTTATTCCAAGTTATGCTTTGAAGCAGAAAAAAAGAGACGTCCTCCATCTCGCGTAATGATAATAATAATATTAAGAGTTATTAGCCATGGGAACAAAGTCTGCGGATTGCTTTCCAGACCATTGAAAGTTCTAGTTGGACGGCTTAACACTTAAAGCGTGATAATAGATTTTTGAGTCGTTTTATCGTAGACGCCACGCACGTAAAACTTCGCCATATTTTTTTTTCTTTCCAGCGAAAGCACAAATTCTGTTTATGGGAGCAAGCAGACAACAAAAAAGCAGACCCAATTTTTGCGTATTACCGTGTACTGCACGCTTCCATGTTTCGATCTACTGAGAGCCAAAAAATAGACGGACGAATAAACGTTTATTGGAGCAGCCAAAGTTATTTGGTTGACCGCTAGGTGGGGGGCCTCCTAAGTCCAGAAGTCCTAGGTCTAGGTGGAAGGTCTCGCCCGGTCTACCAGAGGTTGTTGGTGATCCGGGTTTGAGCTGGTCATCCTACTCTCCCACTGCTCAAATGAGGGGTACAGATTTGGGACGAGGGATGGTGTGTGGCGGCAGCCCCACACCATGCGGTAGAGAGTGCATGGCTCCATGTATAATCTACAAGCGTGTGTCTATAGAGTCGGATGTATGAATTGTGGCAATGTACCATGTTAAAATGTGTTCGTCTGGAGCTATACAGGTGACCATGTCTGAAACAGCCGAAATTTAAGGTCCGTACCAACGGCGAACCCGATATGCGCGATGGGCAGCTTCAGAAGAACAGAAACATGCATGAAGCCTCATTTCGGGGAGTGACCTTGACCTTGCAGTCAACAGCAGCCTATCGACCACAATAGCCATCGAGACTTCTATCGACCCCCTCGAGCTCACACGAACAAAAAAGGTCGTTGGAAACGCGAATGGTGCGTGCGCGAACGAACACCCAGTGACACTGCGTGAAGTCGTTAACAGAAGTATCCATTTTGTCAATAATGCCTAGACATCAGGTACTAACCAAAGATACACAGATGAAACGGTTAAGGAAATCATGCTGCAACTTTAAGATAATTGGTGGCGGTTTGCGTCTGAGCCCTCCGTAATAAAGAAAAAAGAACGCAAAAAGCGGGCTCGTCCGGGATTATAACCCCGCGACCTCTCGCATCCGAAGCGAGAATCATACCCCAAGAACAACGAGCCGCTGTAGTTGACCGCTGTGGCTCATTTAATCCAACCGACTCTTTCAAATGCCTCGAGTATGTGGTGTGTCCTGTGCATCCGCGAGTATCTGCAAAGACGACGTGAAAACGGAAAGAACCAGCCGTATACAGCTTTTGCAGCGCGGAATACCCATGTCAGTACATGCTTACGCTCTTTAAGTCCAGCAGCTTTTGAAGGAGGAGCGGGAGGCAAAAGTTTTGTTTCGCCGCCTTGAAAGGAAAAACATTAAAGCCGTTCCACTCAACGTGAAAGCTGTCGGAAGTGCGGAGCGGTCACTCGCCCCAATGGGCGGTGGCACCCATCACGCTCTTCGCCTTTCCGTCTCACTCCTCTCTTGATAAACTGAACGGAAGCGTGTCCTGTATATGCAATTCAAATTTCCCGCCTTCACAGTGCTCGCGCGCCCCCTGCCTGGAACAGCGCGAGCTCGGGTTCTGTTCTTTTTATCCCTGCTTTTTTTTTTTTTTTGTGTCGGCGCCTTACTGAGCAGTTTGGAACGCGTCGTTTTTGGTGGCCATTTTTTTCGCTTTCTTATAAACCAACTCAACGGGCGTTCCTAACTAAATGGACGCGGGCGCTGCCGGTTATATGCACATATTTTGCATAAAATGTAGTTTTCGTAGCGCTAAACAACGGGGAGATGTATGGCAAGCGGCGGTGGGCTTGTTTTTTGAAGTTTGAGCGGTACGCCGTCGCGGTTACGCCGTCGGGCTCTACTTGGGTCTGTAATCTCGCTGCGCCGCCTGATTCCGGCAGTCGCTTGACATCGAACAGCGTGATAGCGAACGAGCAACGACGACAAGTCAAGGGCTCTGCACTTAAAAGAAAAGACTAATGGCATGAGCACCTCCTTCCTCTCCTACTACTACTACTAGGTGATTCGGGTGAAAAGGAAAGGAAGTGCACTGGGGATATTATTGAGCCCACCTGGGGGCTCACCTGCATACAACCCGTTGCGGGGGGAGGAGGAGGAGGAGGAGGGATGAAAGATTAGAGAGTAGAAATGGTGGTAAAAGAGATGGGTAAGCTAGAGAAAGAAAGCGTGGAGCCTCCCCCACGCGAACTTGAGGTTCAGCTCAATAGGCACGCCTCCCTCCTCCTTTAAAAGCCTGCGACACAGCGTTTATCGCACATCTCTCGCACACCGGGCCAAGCATGATTTGCGTTGTAACCATTCAGTGGTTACGGTTGCTCGCTCTAGCAGCGGTTTGGCTGCCTGTCGCTATTTTTTTTTTTTTAAGCAACCCCTCGAAACGCATCGTGTACTTCGCCGGGCCCGCTTTCGGTACTGCGCCGAAGGTTCCGCTTTCAGTCGTTCTGCTCAACCACGAGAGGCGGCGGCCGCGGCGGTTGCAGCTGATCAGCTGATCGGCAGCCGACCACGCCCGCAGCGTCCCACGGATGCGTCGCTGGGTCATCTCGGGCTACGTGACTCGTCTTGCGCCGCGTTCGCCGTGAAGGAAATCGAGGCCGGGCCTCCTTCTGTGAGAGTTGCGCGGGACCTAACGGCTTTGAGCCGTGGTCGGCAATACAGCTGCATCAGAGGTCAACCAAGCGAAACCAGGACTCAACCAGCCTAAGCCAAGGTTTGCATATCCAAGGTAAGCTGAGCTAAGCTGCAGCCATTTTTGTTGTCCGCCGGTATCCCCTAATATCGACATTTCATCGCCGTCATTCCCGTTTCATCCATTTTGGCGAATACTCGGCACTGACTCCATTTTACAGCACTTAGAAGTGGTGATGGGACGCGTCGGCAAGCCACAGGCAGTGAACGCAGCGCCCAATGCTCCCCGTGCTCCAGGCCGTATAGGCTTCACGTCAACCCTGTCCTCACGCGCTCTTTCGTTCTATGTTCTCCTGCTGCGTCCACGGATCGACGGCGCATTTTTTTCCCGTCAAGCCCCACTTATTGACGCACTAATACGAATCGTGCGTGTTGTGCGGCATGCTCGGTACTTCGTTACGCCTAATGTTAGGGCCACCAACCGGTACGCGTATACACAAGGGGACTGGCCATAGCTTAATATAGAACCAGGGTGAAAGAAAAGAAACAACGCACGAAGACGACGACGACGATGGGAATGGTGATCATGGTCATGAAGAGAGGACATGTTTCAGCAAACCGCGCAACGAGCTTCGAACTACGCCGCTGCGTCACTCGGCGGCACAGTAGTCACCAGTGAGTCAGGAGGCTCAAGCGGAGCACGGTGGCTCCCACAATGCCGGGGCGCCCGTATGGCAGTCGGAATTTATTGTCTTCGCATCCACAATGTAAAAGAAGATCTCAAGTGTCCACAAAGTTTTTATTACGCTTCGGACAGCAATAGCAATACGCAAGTGCGATTGCGACGAGGGAAGGCGCCGTGGCGCCTTAGTTCACCCCGATTCGTGAAACATCAAGAGTGTAAGGGATGAAGCCCGAACTGGGCGTCTAAAGACGAGACAAGGAAAGGTTGTTGTCGTCTTCCGGCCTTGCCGCGCAGCGTTATCGGATGTCGGCCGTCAACCGTGCGGCCGACTCCTTTGTGAGGGCATTGCGCGCAGTCAACTTTTTCTATGCGCTTCCAAGAGCATGTCTACGTCAACAAGCGCGGGAACGAAAACCACTTTAATGCATCCTTCCCTCTTCCATCCTAATCTTCTTGTCTCGTTGACCACGTGGCGCGCTCGTTCTCTTGGTGACAAGGAAAGGTCGCAGAACGACGATATCAACCTGAAAACGGTGGCAGTACTGTAGCCAAGACAAAAAAAGAAATTACCCTTAGGAAGTAAACAATCGTTCAACACGAAAAAATGGTATTTCATACATCGCCTTGAACGACGCCGCGTGGGTGTGTGCTGTACGAGTGTAGACTGTACGGAGTGCGGGGCTGGCATGACCACCGAATGGTCTCCCTATCTCGTTCCGCTAGGACGCACCGTGATTTCGCAACCACGTCGCGGTCCGAAAGCGGACATGCCGGCGAATGGGGACAATGGCGCGAGCGTTCGATTCCTCGCAAAGAAGCGTCCCTCGCGTGCAAGACGTCGCTGGCCAAGGCTGCACGCACGCTCGCCGACGACGCCGATGAAAATGAGAGAAGTGCGTGATGCGCGTGGCGTCATTGCGTGCGGCGCTCATAGGAACAAAACGGAGATTTCCATTGCAGAATCCCGAAGGCGTGTTAAGAGTGTCAGATAGGCGGTAGCATGAAGCGACTGTAGGCCTCTTGAGCTGAAGTTCGCCTCCAGAACAGCAGCAGCAGTTTATATATCAGGGTGACTTGGGGTGTATATGCTGCGTAGCGCATCAGGTACAAAGGTCTTACATCACCAACGTCTTACGTGAGATGCATGGAAGGTGAGAATCAGCTCGTCGCGCGGTAGAGTTATCAAGACTCAATCTACCACGTCCCAGAAAAGGAAGCATACATTGTAACGTCATCGAATCAGGGCAAGACGCAAAGTTGCGCTTTCCTCTATGAGAGCATCATAAAAATCTTTAAATCCAGATCTTGAAGATGACCAAGCACCTCAAATCGAAGAAACGGCAAGAAAAAACTGGGATCCGTTTACGATGTTTATGTTTTCGCCTTGTCGTGGGATTGATTGATTGTAGGGTTTAACGCGCCGACGCAACGCAGGCGATGAGGCGCGCCGTAGTGGAGGGCTCCGGATTAATTTTGACCTCCTGGGGATCTTTAACGTGCGCCGAAATCTCGTACACACGGGCGTTTTCTCTCATCACCTCCATCAGAAAAGCGGCCGCCGCGGCCGGGAATCGAACCCGCGACCTCGTGTTCAGCAGCGCAACGCCTTAGCAACTGAGCCACCATGGCGGGTGCTTGTCGTAGGAAGTAACCTTGTCACGGCGTACGCATGATGGTGTATACGTGAGTTTTGTCTATTTCATGCTCGTTTCAAAGTGTCTACCCGGGCGTTCCCTGATTGGCTGAGAGCAAACGACGCGGATGTGACGTAAGACAATCAAGGCGGGGTTTCGGTTTCTGTGCCATGGTTATAGTATACTGTGGTGGTGCTGAAAAGCCTCGCAAACAGAACTACGTCACACCTTAAAGGGACCCTGCAACACTCTTTGAGTAGTGCAAGTAAACCTGCTTGACTTTTATATCACACTGCCAGGAATACCTAAGCCAAATATTACACATGCACGTGAAGCGATGAGCGCACAAATCGCCTTGAAAGACGCGGAAAAACCAACCGCGCTCTCTTCAGTTTTCCTCATTATGCACCCCTGGCATGGCCTAAACGACGTCATTGAGGCCATGGCTGTTCGATTGGCGGTCACTGGTCAACTTCGCGGCTTATTTCTCGCATTTCCTGTGACTATCCGCCGTTGTCGGCGTTGTGTACCAACCTCTTCTATGTCTGAGCCTGTACGCACAGTTTTCGCGTTTCTTTTGTGTTGTGAATGCGCGCGGAGTCAACGAGACCACTCGACATCAAACGTTTATTACATCAAAACGCCCTACCAGCCTGAGTGCTTGCTGGCGAGCAGGTAGCCATGCCTGGTTTTTTGTGACACCAGGCCGGAAATAGACCCCCTCCACGTTGCGGAGAAAAGGAGAAAACTCCCCGGCCCATGATATATAAAGGCCGCCGAAGAGAACGCCGCGAGCCGCCCCCCTCTCCAGGAGAGAGCGCGCATCTTTTGTCGCGTTGTCAGCGGTCGAGTTGAGAGGGAACGATTATGCGCGATTTGTCACCGCGCGTAGTTTTGGTGATAGTAAACAGATTTCCATAATTTTTGCGGGAGGAGATGGCTGGGGCAATAGACTTTACCCCAAAATGCATGCCGATCAGTCAATGGTAAGTGCTGCAGGGTCCCTTTAAAACGGCCGCGAAATGGACGTTTTTGAAACAAGCATAACTCGGAACTCCGCCATTGGTCGAGAAATGGGTGCACAGCGTTAGAGGATTTTTAATGAGCGGAACATGTCAGCCACGGAAGGCTGCTCACATGCTTAGTTTGGGCTGTCTAGCGCTTTTTTTTTTTACATGGCTCTCATGCACACGTTATTTGGCTGCGTCGATGCAGATTTTTTCCCGCTCTCTTATGTGCATCCACCTGAACACACTTTCGGTGGGAAATAAGTAGATAAAATTAACACTACTCTTGCAGTGAGCAGGCATGCCAATCGATATGGTCATAATCACGGAAGCTTGGTCTACCTGTGTGTCAGCCGTATAGCATTTTACCAATTATCAAACTAGTTTTGAATTGTAATACACGATGTCGTGGTGGTTGTAGGTATCTTATCGAATAAAATTGGGAACTTTAATTTTTACGTAAACTCGCTGCGCCTGAACAAGATCATGAGGAGCTACGTTTACGTTTGGAGGATGCACTTCTCGCAGTTCCGCTGGGAAGGGCTTTGTGTGCACGAGGGGCACCTCTTGGTGGTAGCAAGTGAGGCAAGTGGTAACCAGCGTTGGTAACTGAAATGCCAGCGAAGCTTCAATGTGGGCCTCACTTTCAAAAATTTTCTCAAGTTACACTTCGCTGGTGCTGTAGCAATTGCAATTAATCCGAGACTGACAAGAAGTGTCGACACTGGGGCTTGCACATAGTCAAGTGGTAGACTGACTGAGGGATTTTTACGGCAGGGTCATCCCTGACTGATAGTATAGTTCTCTAATTCACAAGAAAAAACACGTTTTCCGTTCATACAGAATGGTTTCGTGCAAAAACTACGAACAACCGAACTGTGTGAAAATGACGCAGCGAATGTTAGTGAACCGTCGGCGTGTCCATAGAGCGCGGCTGCGTTGACCCACCTGTTCAGCCAAGTCCGATGGCCGTTCCCGTTCGCTGGCTGCAGCGCCCGCCGCTTTTCGGCGAAAGGCAGTCGCTTCAAGGCTACCAGCCGTGGCGTTTACGCAGAAAGGCGCCGTCAGGCAACCGTGCCGCCAGATAAACACGTTACGGGTGGTATTACTAAGTTTTTGCGCGCAGGCGTGCTAATATGTGCCCGAGTCATGTGTATGCGTCAGCGCGATTTATGTCTGCGTATGTCTGCTTGTGACGGGATGATATTTGGGCTGGAAACATAGAAAAGAAACTGTGGTTGATCCCTCTGTCAGAAGAATCAGTAAAACACGAAAGTGAAATGTGCAGCTAAATCTGCAGGTGAGCATGATTTGCGGGCCGGCGGCTGTCTTGTGGGTGTGCTTGGCGAGCGACGTCCTGCTGGAGGATAGCTTCGGAAGAGGTGTACTGGCGTCATTTCCGTGACGGGTATGACGCCACTGAAATCTTGGGGTATCACGGCATAAAACACTTTCGCGTTAAAATATAAAACCCGAAAACGAACAACCCTAGGTGTAACGTATACTCTTTAGTACTAAAGGTTGCTTCTCAGCAAGAAGACCCTGTGTGCAGGGGTGCAACCTTTACAGGCCGCTTGCTTCGTTGTACTGGCGTCACTTCCGTGACGGATATGACGTCAGCGAAATGTTCGTGTATCTGGGAATAAAAACACTTTCGTGTTAAAAACGAATTTTAATTACCAGAAAGATTGAAGTTCTAGTAGAAATAAAAGACAACGAAAAGGAGCACTTGCCTTCGTTGCTTAGCAACGCCCGGCATCCGCAGTATATTGTAGAGGGGCGAAGAGTGAGGCGACGCCACAAATCAGACAAATCAGTATGCCATCTCACCTGCTAGTCTCTCTCTCTCTCTCTCTCTCTCTCTCTCTCTCTCTCTCTCTCTCTCTCTCTCTCTCAATCTCCTTCTCTCTCCCCGATAACACCTCTGGCTAAACCGGTTCTGAGCCGTTTATATTGACTACGGAAATGTCCACAGTGATGATTTGCCACTTGCGAAGTACCCGCGTTAGAACACGGGAAAATACCCGCCGCGGTGGCTCAGTGGCTAAGGCGTTGGGCTGCTGAGCACGAGGTCGCGGGCTCGATTCCCGGCAGTGGCGGCCGCTTTTCTGATGGAGGCGAAAAGCAAAAACGCCCGTGTGTACGAGATTTCGGCGCACGTTAAAGATCCCCAGGTGGTCAAAATTAATTCGGAGCCCTCCACTACGGCGCGCCTCATCATCGCCTGCATTGCGTTGGCGCGTTAGACCCTACAATCAATCAATCAAGAACACGGGAAATACCCGGGGCATCGCAGTCGCATCCCGGGATGCTTCTTTGGCATGGTAGTGCACGTCGGAACATTACTCTAAAATATTTCAACCTCGGAGCAATAATACTTCCGCATTCCCACACTTAAGTGTCTCCGCCAAATTTTACCGCCTTCCAAGAATATATCAGCCATCCTCTAAATGAGAACATGCCGCTTCCTGTATACAGTGTCATTATTTCAAAACGGGCCCATTTTACCTGAAGGGGCTGGGGGATAGCCGCGTCAGTATCACAAAACGGTGATCACCGCCAGTGTTTGTCCGCACAGAATCGGCCGAGAAGCTAAATGGGCCCAGTCGTGTAGGAGATCAGCGGCGTTCGTACTTCGGACGCACTCTGCCACTCTCTTCGTATGGCAGCGCCATCCTTCAGCAAATTTCAGGCCAGAAAACTCAGCGGTGCAGTTGTTCTTGAGCAAAAAAATAACAGCTCCGATGACACACGCTTTCGAGGAAGACTGGCTGTGACGCTGAATGCATGCCCTTCATCATTTTAATGGCCGTGTTGCCTACGCGGGACTGGCGAGAAATCTAAACGTACCACTTCTCCAAAAAAAAAAAAATCTGTGGCATTATGTCCCCCTTCCAATTACTCCAGTTGACGGCAAAGTATACGGCTACGAGCGACAGCGACCATCCCTTCCAATTTGCGTAAAGTCCGCTAAGTAGACAGCTCGGGAAGGCATCATACGAAGCCCTGTAAACATGCGGCTTACTTTGCTGTCTAAACTCAAAAGTGGCGTTGTAGAGTAGAAATAAATGGTTGGTGAAAAATTGGTCGCCATGTCGCCCTGCGAAAGTATATGTCAAGCAACGCTGTCGTAAACCACTAAAAATGGTGATGGAGATGGGTATGAAATGTTCCTCGTTGTCCCGGCGGGCTTGTCGCTTGCGCTTTGCTGGTGTCACTAGATAAGGGTGCAAATTATCGGCACTTTTTTCTCCTATTGTTCCGGGCCGCCGCCGTGATAGAATTACGTGGCAATTTTCATTACGGGACATTTGTTTACACTGTGACGGTTCATGGGCGCCGCCATTTCGTTGTGTATGCGTTTTAGTCGGTCACCTCTGGTAGCCTTAGCTTGTCCTCCCTGCTCTGCGGCTGCTCCCGACTGGCTTCGTTCCGACTGTCAATCAAAGATGACGCTTGTAACAGCATTTCGGAAGCAGAAGTGTGTCCAAAGATGCCGTTTTGCTGCATCTTCTGTAAAGTTGCTTACAAACGACCCGGTCGAAATCAACGGGAAGGCCGCTGATGCGGCAAACTGGCTACACTCATGAACGGCAAAATGGCGGCCGTTGGTCATTTGCGTGCCTCGGTGGCGGTACTCTAATACCTTATCTACTGACACCACTCTCGGCTTCTCCGGCGGCAAATGCTAGGTCCTGGCTAGCCTGACGCAAGCGCTCGGCGTCTTGGGCAGGAACTGCTCTATTTAGTGACACTAGTCTTGTCTAGCTTTCAAAGATAATCTGCAAACATAATCTTTACCAGGAACACATGGTGGGGGAAGGGGGGGGGGGTCTCATTGTTCACAGGTGTCTTATCATCCATAATGCGATTTCGATGCTTGTTTTGTGATATCCTTAAACGAATTGTGATCTCTATGCTGTATGCCTGATTATCCTGACGCATGCGCTCGGTGTCTTAGGCCTTGGCGCCTTGGCGTTTTTGCCCACGGAGATAAAATCATTGGGGTGTAGAGGTATACAGCTTTGCTGGGAAAAAGGAAAGAACATTCATTTTTCTTTCGAAAGGGGAACTATGATTTGTAATTTCTGTTTTCCTGTGTACAATTTAAGTTTTATTTTTTCCGTTTATGGGTTGCTACGCGTGGTTATCGTTACGTGTCTGTTCATGAATGTTTATCCGCACGGAATTTCGGAAGTGTATCGAGTTGGAAGACAAAAACGAAACAAGAAACTCCGAGGGATGGGCGTACAACATCCGTGCGTCTTTATGTATGAAGCTTTGTCAAACACTTACACCATCGCTCGAAATTAAAAAGACGAAAAGTATGAAAAACTACATTTTTAGATTCGAGTTTCGATAAATCAAACATACCACTGGCTGCAAACGTGGTTCTTCAGTAACAAAGAGAGATTGATTGATTGATTTGTTGTGGGGTTTAACGCGTCGACGCTACACAGGCGATGAGGTGCGCCGTAGCGGAGGGCTGCGGATTAATTTTGACCACCTGGGGATCTTTAACGTGCGCCGAAATCTCGCACACACGGGCGTTTTCGCTTTCCGCGTAACGAAGAGAGTATCACGTAAGTAAAAACGATTACCGTCACCCGTACAATTTTCCGCACTGTGACCTGTGACGTCACAGGCTGGGAATGGCGCAGCCGTATGGGCAGATCCTGCTTACGCATTTTTTAAGGAACAAAAGAGGCGCATAAAAGTAAAATAATACATTTACTAATATTTCATTATCAGACGCGTTTGGCCAGACAGCAACACAAGCTAGTAAACATTACCAGTCTGGCGGTACCCCTTCTTTCAGCTTCGACTATGGCAGAATGCACAGCCTTGGAGTACGAGTGTATTCCGAAGGTGCATGCAGGTGACGACGCGGGCTCTGCGTTTTAATCCCGGCCTGCGCCAGCGGCAGAGGTCACGAGATTATTAGCGCTATCGAATTCGGGACGAATCCGGTGGTAATAAACCGCTCTCAGGCCACTGGGCGGCCATTTCCTGGCAAAATTGCCAGCTTTAAATGTGTATTTAAAAGGACTCCGCAACCCTTCAGGTAAACGCGCTGTTCACGTCTGGAAGCACTGCGAAAGTTATGGTTATCTCCAGCACGGAGCGGCACTGCGTGATTTTCTCGTCGCAGCAGATACGCCTTCTGTTACTGCTTTGCTTTTGTGGCTTTCTTTTTAAAGTTGCTGTCCAATGCGTTCATTGCTGCAACTGAAGGAAAGCCAGTCGATAGCCGAAACACCGCTTTAATGGCGTAATTCTAGCGGTAGAAGAACGCCAAGACAGGAAAGAGAGAAATAGCCTTTTGAGCAAGTTTCTAAGCTATACCTAATGGGCATATACCAGTAATTTTTGGGTGAGGCCCTTCGCGACCCCCTAATCTAAGCACTGGGTGTTTCGGTTGAAAACTTTCTGGAAGCATTCCAGATTTCAAAAGAAGTTGAAAAAAGTGTCACAGGGTCCCTTTAAAAATAAAGTACCGTTCGGCCTCTAACAAAAGCTCGAAAAGCTACATAAATTGCGCGAGTTGCAACAAGAAGTTATCTGGAATTTACTTACCTCTAAAATTGGAGCTATTCATTAATTTCAAATCGGTTAAGCAGTATACACCAGTTGATTTTTTTTTTATCGCAGTTTTTCAGCCACGCAGCCAAGTTTGGCTTGGCGAAATTCCAATCTACAGTACTGATATATGGGACGGGCCGGCGTGGCAGGCTGAGTCCGCGAGACGTATACCTTGGGTGCACTTTCCTTTTTTTTTTTAATATTCTTGTGGTAAGCTCATCCTAAGGTGAAACTATTCCCTACGTCGTATCGGCAGTTTCGTCAATCGACACCCCCAGAAAACGCCGTGTTATCCTGCAGGCCTGGCCTTCCTTTTATTTTCATTTTTGTTGGGTGGGAGGGTCTGAAAGTAAAGTGGCGCCCGCGTAGGCGTGTTTTTCGCCATGCCTCGGCCACAAGCATGGCCGGGTTGACGCATCTCCAGTAAAACGTGAATGGTTCAGCGAAGCAAGAAACAGAAACTTAGGAAGAGGCACACAGGAGGAACGCTGACTTCCAACTGAGCTTTTGGTCCTGGTTTTCTGCTGCGCTGTAGCATTCAAGATGGATTACCAGCTCACCCAATCTTGCACTCCAGTAAAACGTGGGAAATAAAAAAAAAGGAAAACTTAAAAACGCAGCTTTTCCGTGGTGGTGGGCGTAAAAGATTGAGCGTTTCCTCGCGTTGTCGCAGAATGCGACAGACACTCTTTTAAACGCACAAAGTTAGAAAAACAGTGGCAGTGAGGTAGCACCAGGCGCGCAGACGCGTCTCGAACGAATCGGTTCAGCCGCTTATAACTTAACTAGCAACAGACTAATGCAATATCTTTTCTGGCAGTGTTATTGCTCTGATTGAGTGTTCTTGTTCTCTAACTTTTGAAGAAAACTGAGAGCGACGTTTTTTTTATATTTTGATTTTCAAATCACGAAAACTGAATTTTCGGAAAAAGAACAAGTTAATTATTATTTATATTTTAGTTTTTTTTTGTCATGCCTTGTTTTACACATGTGTTTAGAAGTACCAGGCCGGCATTATCTACTATGAAGAAGTTAATGAATGTTGTAGATACGGAGATAGAGGGCGCCAAAGTTAGTAACAATCTAGCGTCTCATCCGATTTAAGTTGTTTTCGAATATTTTAGATGCGACGGCATCTCATTCACTCGCCTTGTCCCTCCATACGGCGTTGTCGTTGTCCGTCCACACCCCTCCCCCATTCTCCTCGCCGCGCGAGCTGCGCTCTCCGCCGATCACCCCCTCTCCTCTCCGATAGCGAACACTCTCTCGCGAGGGGCATTGGATTGGATTCGATTGGCTTGGCTTGGCTTGGCTTGGCTTGGATTGGATTGGATTTGGATTGGATTAAAGTGGATTGTGTTGGATTGTGTTGCGTCATAGCCGCGCCACGTTGCGTCATAGCCGCGGCAGGGGGTTCACGGCACGTTTCACGCGATAGGAGAATCAATCTAACGGAAACAACAACGGAACCCCCTATGCGTCGCATCTACACAGGGGTTCCCGCGAGGGGAGGTGGGAGTAATTTTTTTTGTCCACTTGAGGACGCAAATCTTGCTTTGTGTTTACTGTCCTTATGACGAAGTTTTTGGTTTGAAACAAATTTTAGCCGGAACTCTTTTACACCTTGCCGTGCTCAAAGCCACAAAGTATAAATAAGACTGCAGCCACCTAAAACAACACGCCATTTGCGACACATTTACATTTTTTTGTTGTGATGTACGCAAGTTGGCAGCACACGAACCAAACTTTCGGGCTACTACATGACTTGCGCATAACGCAAAAATATGAGAAAGGAAATAAAAATAAAAAAGCAACGCGAGTGTCCGCGCATATCTCATCTCTCGTGGGATCAGCCAGTAAAAACAACTTAGTCTTATTATCTCGTTCTGTTTGTAGTCAGCCAAGTGAAACTACTAGGGGCGCCGCAGAGCTTGAGTTGTCCCGCACTCTAAACATGCACAGGAAAACTGACACAAAGAGGCAGGACCCGCGACGATCTAAATCTTTTCCTGCGTTGCTGCGCTTTACTTTAGGCTTAACCCCTTAAATTTTGTCTTGCTCGTCTGCCCTGTTTTTACCGCCAGCCATTTCATCCCAGGATGTGCAATAACTGGGATCTTGTAGAAATATGTCTCTACGTACGTCCGCACGCACGGCACAGGAACAACATTAGCGCCGCTGAGAAGCGGGAATTTTCCGGCCCTTCCTACTCCGCTGCCATTTAGCTGACACCCGCCAGATACTTTCATCGGGGCCGGTGTATAGTACAACCCCGACAAGGTCAATTGTATACGGCTCTAGGAGGGAAATTTAGGCGTGCTGGGCTGTAAGAATTCATTTCCATGATATATCCTTATGTAAGCCATTGTATGTGAAATTATCTGATGGCTCGTTCGTCCAGTTCATTAGAAAGTCACAGCGATGTCTTTCCATTCGTACCATTCTTTGTGAATTGGCAATACAAGGCTTAAGCATTATTGTGCGAACTGCAGAATCATATGAACGGATGCATGCAGTTCAGAGTACCATACCTTGTGGCTCTGCAGCGGCGTATAGGCCTAGAGACATCGAGTAAACGGAGCTTTCATAGCTCCCCGGTACCACAGTAGTATAACCGGTTATACCCAATGGCAATAGTACAAAAACAGGCCAACGGGCAAAGAGAATTTTGTCCACCCGAAGGTGGAGAGAAATTAACGGGGAAAGCTACCTTGCGACCCACCGGCAGGGGGACGGGCCCGGGGGGACCCCCCGTGTCCCCCCTAGGAAGAAGCCGGATGGGGTGGGTTGTTGGGAACGGCAGCTTAGGCATCGGGGCGGGTTTTGGGAGAAAGGAAGGGAATGGGGGTAGACAGAGAGAAAACTTTATTTTGGTTATTGCTACTCAGGTCGCGTTTGTAGGCGGTGGCGTCCACTCACCGGCGACCTGTATCGATTAAGCAAGCAGCGCGGACGCATGCCATCGGCGGCTTCCCGCGAAATTTTCAAATTCCGGGCGGGCTGATGTAGACTGTAGAGGGAAGGGCTGTTCATAGTAACGGTGGTTGATAGTTACCTTTCTGTAGCAAGTGATGCACGGAATGAGACTTACGCGGATTTCGCGCCTGCGCTCACCGCTTCGATAAGCCATTTGCAATAGCCCCGAAGAAAAAAAAATGAGTAAAAAGATTGGAACGTTAGGTAGATTAGATGAAATTGCGAAGCTTTCAAAAGGTGGGGTGCGGAAAGGGAAATAAGGGGCAAGAGTAAGGTCCCGTGCCATCAGATTAAAATTTGTCCACACCTTCAGTTCGCCTAAATTCTGTGTCATCTCTATGTCGTGTGCTAAAAAGAGTCGCTGTCACCCATCTTTGCACAGTGAAATGGCTCCTAAGATTTGTTCTTTAATTGGGGTTGATTTCTTGCTTTTAAATTTAGTTTGTTTCTATCGTTGTCACATTCCTCCTATGTTTTTTTTTTTTTTTACCTCCTATCGCCGCAAAAATGAAATGCTGCGTTCAGCACTTTTAAATAGCACCGAAACGCATGCGTGTACCTGACATGCCCAGGATTTAGGGACACGCGCCGCCGAAACCTGATTGCGCCCTCTCCCGGCGCTTCGCTCGTCCGGGGGGCGTAACTGAATGGCGCATAAAACATACGGACGCCGTTTGGTAACGAACACAGCTAGGATAAACAACTACGTTTAGACGCGCTGGGAACCTTGTACGTTAGTCATACAAGCCTACAATTTTGCCAAAGCGTGCCGCTGTAGCCATGCCACGGATATCCCGGACTGCTTTCTCCTAGCTGTCTTCGTTATCAAACTGCGGCCGTTTGTTTTCTGCGCCATTCAGTTACGCCCCCCCCCCCCCCCCCCCCCCCCGGACGAGCGAAGCGCCGGGAGAGGGCGCAATCAGGTTTCGGCGGCGCGTGTCCCTAAATACTGAGCATGGCCGAAAAAGGCCACTGCTAGAAAAGTCATTTCCTCGTCGGTGGCAGCAAGTGCAAGCTAAGGGGCACTAACGCACTTTTCACCTAATCTAGCAATCGCCTGGTCTTCCGTTGCCAAACTTCCGGCTGCTAACCTATTTTTAATTGCGACAAGATTGTGTACCGTGGCACGGCACGCCTGCTAATGCAATTACGACAGCCGAAGCGATTACTTGACTAAGCGATAAGCGCGTTACCTCCGAATCGGCAACACTCGCCGACAACGAATTGACTTTCCCAGCGCGACGGCATCACGTAGTTGATAACTTCTCTTGACGTGCACGCATTTGCAGAAGGCACTCTTCGGGCACATGAGATGGCACAAATGAAGTTAGTTGGAAGTTTGCGCAATGTGTGTCCGTCTCTTCGTCCCCATCTTTTGTTCGCTTAGTCATGCGCAAAATATGATGTCATGAGTGGCGATGCATTCTTGTAGACGAAGCGCAAAAGTGGACACAGGACGAGACAAGATATGGTACAAGGACGAGCGCTCCTCGTCCCATCTCTTGTCTCGGCCTGTGTCTACTTTTGCGCTTCGTCCACAAAAATATTATGTCGGGTTTGCTGAACTTCTGACTTACCTTTATGCGCATAGTTTTGTCGTTATCGCGCTTAAACAAGGAATGGCTAATTAATGCATAGGAAACTATTCCCTGTAATTTTTTGGGCTGAAGCTGGGAATAAAAAATTACACCCAGTTTCACCCAGTGTGAAATCTTCTGAAACAGCGGAGCTGTGGGTTGTCCTTGCGAAGATTCCGTTTATCTTCGGCTTCTTTCTTGTGCACAATGCTAGAGGCGTGCTAGCGGTTAATTGTCATAATATTTGTTCCTGGACAGTTCCAGTAAAACGACAGTAACAGCCGTTTTCTGTAGCCATACTCCGTCCGTACATCGCCATGTATTGACCGAAGACAGTAGTTATGTAACGTTTGCAACGTCACAGTGCAATAATTATGACAAATAAATGGAAATCGGCGCAATGTTAGAGTCGTCTTAGTGGCTAAATGTAATAGAAATTGTTTCGGGATACTTTACGCAACACAAGTGTTTGAGCCGTTTTCTGTAATCATACTCCCTCCGTAGATAGCCATGCTTCACTGTGCAAAACGCAATGGGGAAAAGCAACCTTACAAAGCCCAGGCTTACACCGATACCCTCAAAGTCAGCTTTACCTCTAAACACAAATTCTCTGCTGAGAAGACATTTTTCAGGGTCAATACAAGCCCTGGTACATAAAAATATGAAAGACCCAGGACCTTTTTTATTACATTTTACTGCAAAACAGTATATGGCGTGGTCACATGGAGAGATTTAGGATGGGGCTGAGAGGGGTGGTGATGCATAAGGAAGGCACACTTAGGCCTCCGGGCCTTTCGTCAGTTTTGTTCAGCTCGAGTTTTGAGCTTAGCGGCGACTTCGCGGTGGGTCGACTTGCGCTCGGCCTGCCGTCGCTTGTGTTACTGTCTAATGAACTCATGAATTTGTGTTGCTGCTCCGCCCTTTTCCTTTGGATCAGCCTAACGAGGCATGGAACGAAGGATGATAGCAGCAACGCTTCGGGATAGAAGCGAGCGTCTTGGATCAGGGCGCAGATTCAAGTGGAATGCATCGTTGCTTGAAGTAAGAAGATGTGGACCTGGGTCGTGCATGTAATGCGAAGAACTGGAAATTGCCAAATCACCAGCGTAGCGGAGAGGCTACCGGGAGATGGTGTAAAACAAGAACAGCGCTTTCTTTTTTTACAGGTACGCGCCTATAAAAAATTGGGCTCATCTCCCCGCGAGGGGGACTCGAGTAAATGCGTCGCATAGGGGGTGGGTGTATTGCGTTAACGTTTAGTGTTTGGGGAGTTGGTGGTAGTGAATGCGTTGTATCAGCAGCTTCTTGACGTAGTTTGAATGAGTCAAGGATATAAGGCGCGTTCGTAGCCTCCCATTCTGTGTCGGCTTTGTGGCGCAATGTGTAGAGCACCATGTACATTGCGTTCCGCCCGCAGGGTCGAGGGATTGAAACCAGGCGCCGGATAGTATTTTTTTTTATAGTGTAGGGGGAGGGGTGCGGACTACGACTACGGACGTCAACGCGGGTGACATCGTGAGTTACTGAAATGCTCTGCATTTAAAACACTACGGCAAATTTGGTGAGAAGACCAGGAATGCTTTGGTTCGTTTGCAGAAGAACTAAGAAACTGCAATCACACAGGTTATTTAAACCAAATAGACACGAAATTTGTACTTTGCGCCAAGTTTCGGCGCTAACGAGGTGGCTGTTGGCTTGAGAAAATTGTTCAAATGATTCATTTGTTGAAATTGTTCAAATGAAACACCATGTGCACACTGTCTCACGCTCACTGCTCCCACCCGGTACACCCGGCACGCACTTAAACAGTAGGACAAATCTTTAACTAGCGTGCGCGAGCAGTGATTTTTCTGCCGCATGAAGCTCTTAAGAAGGAACAGCCTAGCAGACGGTGGGCCCAGCTGAGCGCGTTTTCGGAGCATGCACGTAATATCGACATGTCTGCAACTTGGTTTCCGTCACACGGTGGGCTTCACCACAACACCCCAGAAGAACCAATATCAGTGTGACAAATGGGTTAATGTGGCGAATGACGACGCCAGCATTCGATTAGAGTAAAAAAAAATGACTGCGGCTTAGCTCAGCTAATTCTGGGTATGCAAAGCGAAAGCTTGGTTTAGCCTGGCTATAAGCCCGCTTTTGGTGTTTTGCAAGCCGAGCGGCTCCTCTTCCTCAGTCTCCGCCGCTAGCTTCCCGCGCTTTGCATTCCAGACCGTCTTCAGTGAAGCAGCTCGTCGGGCGATATCCGCGGGGTGGTAGGGCGCCGCTAGCTGAAGACGGCTCAACACCTTCATACAAAAACAGCGCTCAAGACGGGACACAAAGGAGGAGTCTACGCACTACACACACATAGCCTCCTCCTTTGTGTCCATTCTTGAGCGCTGTTTTTGTATGAAGTATGAACCAACGAGCACAAACACTTCCATTGGCTCTAAAACCTCCCGCTCCCGCGCAGCGCTCAGAGAAGACGGCCCGGCCTCGCGGCGGCGGTGGAGCTCGGCGCGGCGAGTCACGTGGTGCGTTGCAAGGATGACGGCGCAGCTGCGATCAAATGAAGGTAAAATTGCTGGAAACGGTGATACTCGCCTCGACCAGCGTAGTAAAGCTTTGATTTAAAAATATAATCTGCGCTGGAACAACAGCGCACGCCTTGCGCTGTTGTACATGCGTAGATCGTATTTTTTACTCTAATCGCTAGGTGTGCCTCGTCATTCGCCAAATTTACCATTTGGTCACGTCGATTAGTCGTTCTGGGGCATTGCGGTGGAGCCCACCTGCGGCTATTTTTGCCTCGTGCATACACAGACGCACGCGCACTCGTACATGCACACAAAATGTCATTTATCCAATACTGCGGGCTTACAGAGCCCAAGCAGGAGTAAAATGTAAAAAAGAAGCACACAATTTTCAAACATTTCTTTTCTTGCTAACAAGAGCAATGCTGAAATTGCAATAACGAATCAGTAGTTTTCCTCTGTAAACAATTTCTCGGAGCCGTGGGCGCGCGGTAAGGAGTTGACTTCCTTTCCGTTTCCTTTTTATTGGCTCCCATCGGTCCCTTGACTCTTTGGCTCTTAATGTGGAAAGATTGCGTTGGTACCGCTGGGTGACTGCAGTTATGTGCCTGTGCGCGGAGTGGACGACTGGGTTGTTTCGTCTTCTGCCTTTCCTTTGCTGTGAACATGTTTGTCCCTAAATTTAGGTTTGTGTGGCAAGGCTCACGCTTGTTTATTTTTATTGGGTCGCCTGGAATAGCCCCATTGACCAATCTGGACCAAAAAAACTTTTTAAATTTTTTTTTCATTCTGTCTATTTGCGACCGTTTTCTGACCGGGGAATAAAAAACGGGAGCGAAAACTCTGGGCGACATTGGTATACAGACAAAAGCATTGAAGGGGCGCAGAAGCGGTGCATTGTGCTATCGAAAAGGGAGGCGCCGTGGTCGAGCCGCAAGTAGAATTTCGCAACTCATTCCCCCATTACCTCCCGAATTGTGCGACGTCATCAGCACGTCCCATTACCGAACCGTGCGTCAATTCTGCTTTTGTGATGGGACCTCAGCCGCGCTGGTCCTGTAATCAATGTATTTGTTCTGCATTGTTCATTCGGTTGCGTGTGTACCTTTTTGCGCATTCTGCCGATTTACGTGGGACTCACATAAAGGCTTTCCAGGGGTATTACACACTTTGGAAAATGAGGAGAAAGCAGACTTGCGCAACCTTTTGTAATAATAATCAATCAATCAATCAATCAATCAATCAATCAATCAATCAATCAATCAATCAATCAATCAATCAATCAATCAATCAATCAATCAATCAATCAATCAATCAATCAATCAATGTTTATTATAGTGCCCAGGAACAGCGGAGGCCTTCGTGCTGGAGCACTCAGAGGGGAAAATGCAGCACTGTAGTACATCAACAATTTGCTAATAAACACTCAGTGAGCAAAAAAAAAAAAAAAGAAAGAAAGACCTACAAAAACGGCAAAGAAGATTAGAAATAAAATAGTGCAATCCAACCGACTTTACACAATCAAGTCGTGCTGGCGCACAGACAAGGTATAAGACAGCAATGAAATGCATCAACAGCTGGCAAAAGAACAGTGAGTGAGCAAAAAATAAGAAGAAACTACAACTTCAAAGAAGAATAAAAATACCATAGTGTAATTTTAGGCAACATTACACAATCAATAGAAATTGTAATGTCTGGTCAGTTGCACGAAGACATCTTACAATAAGCGTAACTATACGGAAGGGTGAGTGAAAAGAAGAAAGTTTTTACAAGATTCGGGAAGCGTACATTTTCAGTTTCAAATGGACGCATGAAGTGAATATGGCAACTTTTAATGATAAAAACGGCAGAAAAAGAAAAATTCTACGATAATTACAGTCGCAGTATCAGCACAATACACGAATAACCAGGAACAAGAACAAGCTCGGTGAAGTCAATGCACACGTCAGGACGATAAGTGAAGAAAAAAAGCACTGCCAAGGTGAACCTAGTGTGTCAGAGCTGACAACCCGGCCAAAAACTCCCGAAGAGGACGCTGAAAGATATCGAGCTTCTCGGAGTGAACATTATGCAGATGCTGCATCCTTTGAAGAGGAGAACGTGTGCTGAGAGCTCCTGCTGCTTTAAAAGGGTGGGCGAGCCTTGTAGCTTTTTGTGGAACGCGAAAACTGATTGATTCAAGTAGTTCCGGGCATAAAATAATACCATGAAGCAATTTGTACATGAAAAGAAGGTCTGAGTGGGTCCGCCGGGAACTTAGAGAAACCGTTATAGGGATAGGCTCCGAAGGAAAACGATGCCTAAATATTGATGAAAATTTGGTGTTTACACGCTCTATACGTTGACAGTTGGAACTACAGGTTCCATTCCAAACGACAGAAGCATATTCTAGTTGCGGAATACAAAGCGTTCTGAATAGTTTTAGGAATGAAGAAGGAAACCGGAATTCTCGAGAAAACCTGCATACAGCCCCAAGAGAGCGTAGCGCCCGCCTAGTAAGTTGAGTGACATGAGGTGAGAAAGTTAAGGCACTGTCGAAAAGTACGCCGAGGTCTCTGATCTCTTCAACTCTAGACAAGTAACCACCGTTGATACTGTAGCAAAATAAAGTGCTGTTCGTTTTCCTGCTATAAGACATGACCTTTGTTTTTGTAGAGTTAAGATTTAATCTATTGTCTGAGCACCACTTGGAAAATGAGGATATATCTTGCTCCAGGGCAATGCAGTCATTAATGGACTCAATCCGTCTGAATATTTTAATGTCGTCAGCGTAAAGAAGGAAAGAAGACATCTTAATTGCGGCTGACACATCATTAACAAAAATGGAGAACAAGAGAGGCCCCAACACGGAGCCTTGAGGCACACCGCTTGTTGATCTGTACAGAGCAGAGTCTGCCCGTTAACGCTAACGAAACTGAACCGGTTATCTAGATAACTACCCAACAATGCCACGAGTGGGGTATCAATTCCTACCTGTAAAAGCTTTTTAAGTAACAGCGTGTGGCAGACAACGTCAAATGCTTTACTCAGATCACAGTAGACAACGTCGAGCTGGCCCCTCTCAGAAATGGCTGCCGAGGCCTGCTCCATAAAGCAGGAGAGATTAGTTGTTGTTGACCTTCCTGATATAAAGCCGTGCTGTTTACTTACAAGAAAATTCTGTACAGAACTTGACAGTAATTTGTACAGCGCTGTCTCAAACAGCTTGGAACAAGCACAAAGGAGAGAAACTGCTCTGTAGTTTGTTGCATCCGATCTGGAGCCTGACTTGAAAATAGGACGGACTCGAGACATTTTCCACGCGGGAGGGAACACGTTTGTTTTTAGACACTGGGTAAATATCACCGTCAAAACAGGTACAAAAATGCTGCCGTATGTTTTGAGAATAGCTGGAGGTATTCCGTCAGCTCCACACGACAATGACGGTTTCATGCGCTTTAGGCTCTCCAAAACGAACTGCTCGTCCAAAAGCACTAAGCTGGAGCCTTGTACGCGATTTAACAATATGTTCATTTCAGAGACGTCACGCTGGCCGCATGTGGCACTGAAGTGCTGAGCAAAGTGGTTGGCGACATTATGAACTTCTTCCCCAGAGGAATCTACAAGATTGATAAGATCATGTGAGTTGTTCTTACGGGACCGGATGTATCTCCAAAATGTTTCAGGCTGAGAATTCGCACTACTCTCTACAGAATCGAGATAGGAGCGCTGGTCCCGCTCATAAAGGTTTTTACATAATTTACGGTAAGAGCAGAAGTTCTGTTTCCATTCGTCACTCCCGGTTTTCTTATACTTTCTGTGGCAGCGGTCTTTTAATTTAAGAGTCGTACGAAGTTCTTTTGAAAACCAATGTGGGTACTTGGAGTGGTTTGGTTTATACTTGGGAATAAATTGGTCCATACCGCTTTTGACAATTTCGGTGAACCGTTCGACCTGTGCATTGCAATCAGGAAGTTCTTGAATTTCCGACCAATCAAACGAAGAAAAAAAGCTATACAAGCCAATGTAATCCCCACGTGCATAACAGAAGGGAGAGAGTTCATTATACTTTAGTGAGGTACCACAATGCCATAATAATAATAATAATAATAATAATAATAATAATAATAATAATAATAATAATAATAATAATAATAATAATAATAATAATAATAATAATAATAATAATCAATCAATCAATCAATCAACCTTTATTTTCGGTGCCCAGGAACAACCCTAGGGTCTTGGTACTGGTACACCATACAAAAAAAAAAAACACTACAATTAAGACAAGACAACACACAAAAACTATATGTATGACATAAACAATAAAGTAAAAATAGTTACAGAAATCTTAGAAAGCAAAAAGGAAAAAAAAAAAAGAACAGAAAGTCAAAAAAGAAAAGGCAGGCTTAGTGTTGCAAGCCATGCCACTCGGCCAGCGAAACGTTCAGTAGATGTGAAAAATAGGAACTATACAAGCAAATATTGAATCAACATGACATAGAGTATACGTATGTAACCAAGGTTTTCTAACAACATATTAGGAAGTTCAAAAAAAAAAAAAAAAGGGGGGGAAAGCTTCAGCATTACCAACACTGACACTAAAACGTACAAATATTCAAGCAACACAAAACAAGAAAAAGTGAAAAGCAAGCAAGAACAGTTTGCACATAATACATAGAGTATATAAATTTGGAATGACATAAAGGACTTAAGCTACAACAGTTTTCAACTCATTAGAGAACAAAGTAAAGGAGCTCTGGAATATATCAAGCCGAACGGAATATTCATTATATGCACATTGTATTCGGCAGATGGACGAGCGTCGGCTATTTAAAGCAACTGGTCTGAAAGCTGGAAATTTTCTGAAAAGTTTATTTGGCAAATTGACATTGATAAGTGTAACCAACTCGTCACACAAAATATTACCATGAAGAAGTTTATAGAGAAAGATAATATCAGCTCGCATTCGTCGACACCGAAGGGAAGGAATGCTTTTCAGAAGAGACATGATGCCGTTTGCGTCGTCTTGCACATGACGGAAGCGGTGCTTAAAGATAGAAAGGAACTTATTTTGAACCCTTTCGATACGGTCACTATTGAATAATAATAATAATAATAATATTAATAATAATAATAATCCTGTCTGCGCTCTCTCCAGGGCAAAAGCATCTCCCATAGATCTCCAATTATCCCGGTCCTGTGCTAACAGCGACCAATTTATCCCCGCAACCTTCTTGATCTCATCTGTCCATCTAACTTCCTGCCGCCCCCTGCAACGTTTATCTTCTCTAGGGATCCACTCTGTTATCCTTAAGGATCAACGATTATCTTTGCCTTCGCATTACAAGCCCTGCCCACGTCCATTTCTTCTTCGTAATTACTACTAATATGTCCTCAACACGCCTTTGTTCCATGACCCACTCCGCTCTCTTCTTGCCCCTTAATGTTCCACCTATCATCTTCCGTTCCATTTCTCGCTGAGTCATTCTCAGCTTTTTTGAGCCCTTGAGCCCTTGAGCCTTGAGTTTGTGCCTCTGATGTGAGTACCGGTAAGACGCAGCTGTTATACACTTTCCCCTTCAGGGACAGTCGTAGGCTGCCATGCATTGTCTAAGAATGCTTGCCGAAGGCACTCCACCCCGTTCTTATCCTTCTAATTATCTCTGCCTCATGGACGGTATCCGGGCTCACTACTTGGCCTAAGTTGATATATTCGCTTGTCACTTCCACTGCCTCGCCCCCTATCCCAAACCACTGTGCTCTCCCGGGGCTTTGGAGCCCTACTTTGGTTTTCTGCATATTAATTTTGAGGCTCACGATTCTAATACAACCCGATTTTTAGGGAAGCTGTCAATGCGAAGAGCATTTTTCGATATTAAGCAAACGTCGTTCAACGCGTCCTATCGCAGCCGAGTGTCCCACAACCACTGGCCAGAAACAGAGCAAGCTTTATGTTAAAACCATGTGGGTAGACAGCGCTTTGCACTTGCGAGATTATTCTTGTCGTGTCTTGACTCTGCCGCGCCCCTTACCCTTGGCCAGGAGTGACTAGAACACATGGACTGTGTTCTAGCATAAATATTTCGAAATCTCAATTTCCCGTTGCATGTAGCTATTTACAGACAGTGTGCAATGCTACTCGCCTGGTATACCGCCAGTATTTAGTAAGTTTTCTTAGAACACCTCACCAAGACCTAACGTTAAAATTTCGCTCAGTCATCAACACCGAAATGTCCCCAATTGCTGCCAAATTTAAACTGTATCCAGCATTTCGTTCTCTAAGGACATCCGGAACCACGCGTAAACGCTTTGTGTAGCGCAAGCATTGTCCTTTTTCCAGGATCTGGAATTAACCCATGCGCTGTAGGCTTTGTCAGCACATCACCCACCACATGCCTCACATTCTTAGCAAATCTGAACTCTATGCCACGGTAAGTTCTTGCAGGACAGTGGTTTTTATTTAATGCGCGCTTCGCGCAACACTTCGAAACCACAGCGAAAACGTCATTTCGTAGATTTCTACGGACAGCCTGCGGCAGAAATGTAACGTTCACTGCACATCACCTTCGACATATCGCCTATTGCCTTCAAATGACGCTCTGTTCTTGTCTCCTCCTTATCGACCGCCCTCTCTTTTATCGCGCGAGCCCCCTTAACCCCACTCCCCCCGAGCAGGGTAGCAAACCGGGCATTTCCGTTCATTTTCTCCTTTTCCTCCTCCTCCAGATCAACATTGCAGCCAATCTATTTATTCTTCTACCGGGTACGTGTCATGCGTGGGTTGGTTGGTATGGGCCTGAAGATCTTGTCTTCTTCGACGTGACTAGTCTGTTACTACACTTTCATACGCTTCACGCGGTATACCATGTTGTGTCCCGTATCTTAGTAACGCCGTTTTTCGAACTACCGAATCAAGTAATGCTTTTGCATTAAAAACTGGTTAGACAATAGTCGTTCCCGAACCGAATGCCCTTTTTCTTTCATAAGCGTGCTACTATTTCAGGAAAACACACCGTCATCAAAGGGTTTACCCCTTGCCTGTTATATCCTGTCTGGCTTTTCCGTGAAAGCGTGGTTCCACGGGAATTTTCCAATGGGTATTTCGCCCCTGTGCTCACTTACTGCGTATGTATGTGTGTCGCTTACACCTGGGGTTCTCTTCGCTACAAGCTTTTGTTCTTGCCAAATTACGATGTCAGACTCGCTTAAGCTTACGGAGGAGCCTGGCGCGTTTCAGATTTATACTTTTATTTATTATTTTTTTTTTTTTACTGCTCGCGCTGCGTGTGCTGGCATTATCATTGATTTCTGCAGACAGCTTCATGCACGCTGGAAGCGTCGCGCTACGCAGAGAAAAATGTGAGCGTTGGGAACAAAAACTTCCCTATCGTTTGTCCCGTTTACGTCGTTATGTCATTACGCCGCAGTTAGGTGTCACTCACGCGTGTCCAAAGCTCACACCTTTGTGCTTTCGTCTAAATTTATTTAGCCTTGAACGGAAGCCGGCTTTGACGACGGCTCGTGCGAACACTGCCAGCCGCCTTCTTTTTTTTTTTTTTTTCGTTTGTTTCGCACGTCACGGATGACTTCGTCGGAGAACAGCCCCGAAAATGTCCATTAGTAACACAGGAAACACGCTTTAAAGCAACGATAGGCGCACCAAAACACGAATAAGAACAAGTTCCGAACGCAACCGTCGGCCGCGCAGTTTGTAACCTAACAAAAAAGACATCGCCTGAGGGCGGAAAGTGAAATGAAAAAGGATACGGAATTTCGCCGCCGCAGGTGCTCTGAACCGAATGGGAACTAAAACAAAGAATGCAGCTGGACAAAGCAACCATCCCGTACTTTAACAGCGTTTTATCTCTGCCTGCGGCGATGGAACAACGTAATAACTGTTACGCCTCCCAGAAATAATGTATCCCCGCACCAGCGGGCGTTACAGCGTTCGTGCTCCGAATCGCCGGCTGTCCTTTCTAGTTTGACGGGCGTGATGTCTTCCTATTCAAAACAGGCCTCGAGAGAATAGCTATTTGCTCTTCTTCTTTGAACGGCCTCGTTTTCTCGGCGCAGTTTAGTAGGATTATAAAAGAAAGCGTCTGCGTTACAGCTGAAGCGTGTGTCTGTCGGCCCTATTCCGTACCTTTATAAGGAGTTATGCGCCCCAACAAGGAAATCGTGCCGCGTGGTGCACTTATTTCGAAACGAACGATTCACTCTCACGACCAGCAAGCGTGCTCGTGACTCACTCCCGCCTGTCACGTCTCTCACGCGAAGAGGGAAAAAAGACACACGAGGAAGATGCAGAATATAGCTAGAAAACCGGCATGACAAAACAATCTTCGCTGGGATCGCGTGACTAACCCCCGCGTCCCTCGTGACGCATCTTGCAAGCCGAGCACACAACACGGATTTCTTGCTAATAACACGGCCTTTTGCTTGATATGCTGTCCCTTCTCTACCTTTCTGCCTCGTCTCGCACCCGTATCATCTACGGCCAGCGTCGAAGACAGAAAGGGGCCGGTTTCGTCTAGCGTTGTAGTCGCCCGCCCCTCCGCAGGTCTTGAATCCAGGAAGAGTCACGGGCAAGATCGCGCACTTGTTGGCGCGCTCTCACGACCGTGACCTCGACTCTGACAGGACGCGAGCCGCTGTGAAACGAGCCGTGCATTGTCGGCCGACGCATCCTTCGTTCCAAGCCGCGGGTTTTTTTATCACTGCAATTCAGTATTGTTGTCGGTGTTTTATGTGCCCTCGTCCGCCCCCTAAATCCCTTTCTGCAATATAGCTATTCGCTTTGGACACACACACGCACACACATAAAAGAAGCTCGCAGGGCGCTTAAGCACCTGCTATTTTTTAGCATTGTCTCTCTTCTTCCTTTCTATTATCCTTGTTCTCCTTTTTCTCGCTGTATTAAGAGATAGCGACGGATTATGGATAACCAAGGTAAGACTTTCTAAAACAAAAAGGGGAATGATAGCGTATTAAATTGAATTGAAACGCGTATTAAATTGAATTGAAACGCTCTTTGATGTACGTGTCTACAGGTATTCGGTTTTCCTCGGGTTTTATGCGAATGAGGTACCCGTTCTCGTGAACCCCTTCCGCACGCTGTAGCAATTACACACGTAATTTTGTTTTACGTATTCCTCAGGACCGGGATGTTGCCTGGTCAGGTCGAAATAATGACATCGGTTACCTGACAAGATAGATGCAATACTAGACAAGCCTTCTGAGAAAAAAGCAGCACACTTTCCCAGAACACGATATGGTCACAGTGGTGTAGCGTTCGTCTGAAACCTCCCATATCCGTTGAGGCCTTAGTACCGAGGAGGACTTAGTGCGAGCAGGTTACGGCCAGTGCATGCACTGATTGATGGGGGCATATTGGGCGACGTCCGTGTACTGCAGCAGACGGACCCGGGTCTGTTGTTTTCCTTGGTTGTAGGCAAGGTTCATGGGCTTGGAGATGGGTAAGACAAGTATTCGGTTAACAAAGGCCTGTTTAGGGGATAGTTGGTACTGCCTTGCATTCAAGTATAGCCCGCGCCGCATACTTACACTACTGACAGGGAGAGTGCAACAGACAAACCATCCGTTGCGGAAAAGCGTATGGTTTGTGTGTTTCAGTGTCCCTGCCACTTGTCTAAGTATGCAGCGTGCGCTGAATTTGAATTCACGTATTAGGTTGCAAATGTCTTTGGGAGCGGAGGTAAGGGGTTGGATCTTTTATATGTGTGTGAATGAAATATGGAGTATCCCCGTTAGATAAGACACAATATCGTGGAGATTGTGCGCATCTCGTGCGGGTTCCAAACTTCACAACTCCAGATTACGCGCTAATACTCCAACACTGGCTCGATGACAGAACATCAGGCGCGTAGTCGAACGCTTTGGCTCTGCGGCTTACGTATCGTCTTGATAAGCACAAGGGCGCGGACTTAATTACCAGTTGCGGCGGGAGTCTTTGTGGCGAAGGCGACAAACAAAATCACAGAGGTTAGGTTAGGTTCGGTTACGTTTCGGTGCGATGTAAATGTCTAACAACCATGTCACGATGACCGTTCGAGTTGTAAGTGACGTATTTGATTTCCACACGCCGCCAAACGACGAATAAAAGTATTGGCTAGAGCACTGTCCCGCCAGGTTAAGTAGTTGACGTCCTGTTTCCATTGTGTGCAATAACTGCTACGACTCGGCTGAAGTTCACAATCGCATACGTGGTCGTCCTACTGGATTGTAGTGGAACCTCACATTTGGTGGCACTTCCGACCCAAACCTCGCAAAATCCTGTAACTGGCACTGAGCAGGCCATCACATGCCTGACAGGGGCCACCTAAAGATAAATATGTAGTGCAAATACACTCGGAAAAGGTGCATGACCAGCGGAGTACCGTCGCCCCGGGTAAACATTCAGCAGGGCCTAGCCATGCCAAACGTCTTGCGTTTCCCGTGACGCGGTGTTCGTGGTCCGTCTGCGACCGCGGCCCGATCATCGTCGGTGGTCTTCTTCAGCTGCGTCAGCGGGGAGTTAGCCTATATTTTCCTTTATGATTAGGCTTCACTGTGCAACTCACAATGTGAGAAAGCTACCTTATAAAGACTAAGCCTTCAGCGATCTTCTTAAAATTGACGTCCCCTCGTAAAATATATGCATTGCTGAGAAGGTGTCATTATATTTAAATATGAAGCGCCGGAGGTGAACAGTTGGCCGACAGAAAAAGGTGTGCCGAAGTGTAGAGGGAATGGCTTATCTCGTTCTACGGACAAAAAAAAAAAAAACGAGGAGTTTATCCTATAACAGCTCCGCAGTTAGTAAAGAACAAAAGATGTTAGACTGCCCTGCCGCGCTTCGTTTCAGCAAACGCTGTGAAGTTTTATGACGTCCGTAGCTTGTTTTTTAATGAAAGCGGACGTGCTATTGCAAAAAAAGTGGCCGTCACCCAACACATCCCTGACAAACATACCTGCCTCCCTTCACTTACGCGGTCTCTGACTATGAATTCATTTCGAACAGATATCAGAAGACCAGCTGCAGCCGTTCTTGGAAGATATGTCGACATCCTTCTGGCATCTAGCAGCGCCGTTCTTACCAATTACCTGCGCTACGGGCACAATGCGCTAAGGCCCGACAAGGACATCGTTACCGGACGTCCGCGTCCACACAACGCCACTTCTTTCGAGAAGGGCAACAAAGGGGCGCTCAGTGATTTCCGGTGTTTGCCGTTGCTAACGAAGAAACGCTCAGGTTCCGCTCGATGATTGTCGGGGAGGCCCGGAAAAGATATCTTTGGCACACCGAGGCTACGGTTTACTGTCCGCCTGTACTGCGATAAGTGGCTGTGTTTCACTGGGAAAATGATGATAGTTTACCGTTCCCCGAAAACGCTGTTCAGCACATTAAGTGCGATAATGCAGAGTCATCTATAAGCCAGCAAGCAAGGAAACCAATATTTCTGGCATGGTGCGCCGAGTTTTTGTCAAATACCACCCCACGGTGCGTGACATATGGTGGTGCGGAGCAGTATTCATCATGACCAAGAGCAGCGTTGCTTTGACAACGTAGAACTCCCTTAATCTGTCCGACTGACCTTGGCCATTCAACCCTTTGGAAAATACCTGGTATGGGGGGGGGGGGGGGTGGAAAGGGATCCCATAATCCTGTAGCCGGGTATAAAGCAGTTTTAGAGGGAAAGCACTAATAGCTTATGGATTTCCTCTTTGTCTATATAAAGCCTCTGCTCAGGAGCTATAGCGAAAAGTAAGAATGGACGCCATCGCGCCCTGCGAAAGTGGATGTCCAGCGAACCTATTGTAAACCACTACACATGCTGATGGGGGAGAGTGCGAAATGTTCCTCGTTGTTTTGGGCTTGTCGCTTGCACTCGGCTTCTCTGGCGGCAAATGCTGGGTCCTGACTTATGCGCTCGGCGTCTTGGCCGAGAACTGGGTCCAGCCTAGCCTGACGCATGCGCTAGCGCTAGAAAAAACGTCAACCCACCTCTCCTTTCAAGAGCAGCTGCAAACCTAATCTTTAACAGAACACATGGGGGTGGGGGGTGGGGTCCCATAGTTCACCGGCACCTTATCATGCATTATGCGGTTTCGATGCTTGTTTTGTTTTTTTCTTTACACGAATACTAAGCTGTAAGCTGCACGCCTGGTTAGCCTGCCGCATGTGCTCGGCGTCTTGGGCGAAAACTGCTGGTTCCTGCCTGGGTTTTTTGTTTACGACACGGAATTTTCCGTCAAACGAGAGGCTAAAAGCTTCGCTGTAAACATAACGCTGTCGGGGCCAATGTCGAACCTGTGTTTCCTTGGTTCCGAAGCCGCCGCCTTACCTACTCATGCCGCGTAGAAAGGAGGGAAAGAGAAACAGCACTTTATTGAGCCTTAAGCGGGTTTATGGAAGTGGTGTGGGCATCGGCTTAGCGCCGGCGGCGACGTTGTCAGCGCGGGTGACTGGAAGTATCTGGACCTCTCGGTTCGAGCTGCCCAGCGCTGCATCCCACAGCTTTTCATTAACTATGGAGGGAAAGGGATCTTGGTGACAAGCCCACATAGAGTGGACGAGCGTGGCTTGGTCCCACAGTGTGGACAATTCGTTGAGGAGAATTGCTCATTTGAGGCAAAACGTTGGGCATAGTGTCTACGCGGCGCGTTACTACAAACGCTGCCTCTTCGCCTCTTCGCCTTATGAGAAACGGCGCCCCCGTGCGCAGGGTGAAATAAATATCGAAAGTGAATCGGGATCATCGTCGGAAATGTTTACACAAAAGATACGCCGGACCAAGCGCCGCAAGCACCAACGAACTCACCGACAGAGACCCATACCCACAGAGGTTTATCGGACAACGCTTTATAAAGCAGCTGGTGAACTGAGTCATTTAGGGAATCGAGAAGTTCAATCAATCAATCAATCAATCAATCAATCAATCAATCAATCAATCAATCAATCAATCAATCAATCAATCAATCAATGCTAAAGCACGAGGAGACTAGGAATGTCGGCCACGAGAAATCCGTGTGGGCACTCCGAAGTTTAGCACATTGATGCAAACACAAAATGTAGCACATACTCGTAGAGGTTTATAACGCTTTATAAGCACACATTTATGCTGCTTGAGCACAATATTCTGTGGATGAGCCACCGAAACCGCCTTTAACTTTGTACTGTTATTATTACAATTATTATCATTACCATTTCACTCCAAAAGAATACAAAGATATAGCAAGCAACATCCAGAATTTTTGTTTTTTCTGGTACCAGCTGACGCACATTATACGAATCACAGTGTATTTTTCGAGCAGGCCATGGGCTTTATAACCAAGAGTAGTTACGAGCAAAACCGCGAAATTTTTTTCTCGGCGAAAAAGAGGGATGGGCGAATGGCTGACTGCCGCTTCGAAACACGTGAAACCTCCGCTTAATTTTGAGAACTCGCGAAGGGGAGCAGGCATTTTATTTTTCAGATCTGCGATTGAATTGTGTGAAACGCACGCACACAGAAACTTGAAGGTCGCTTGGGCATTGTTAGAGGAATATTATACCTTGAAAATGCGCCTAAACCAGGTAGTTTTACTTCTCTTGCAGTCACTGAGTACCAAAACATATAACACACTTCGGAGGTTCGTCATATAAGTCCTGAACTTATACTAGCTGAGATCTGCTCCAAACTTCTTGAATTCGTGGTATCCCGCTGAAAGGACACATTGCCATTGCAGACTTGTTGACGCGGAGCCGTTGAAGTACCAAAATGTTTGCCTCTCATGCTGGACAAATGGACATGAGTAAATGGACAAAAACTACACAGAGCCAACACTCGCACTGCATCCGTGTAAACATCGGACATTCTACCTGTACACCTCCATACTGTTAGTCCTTCATGGTTCAATACGAAACCAAAGTCCTTCAAAAGTATTGAATGACTTCGGCGTTACGTTGCGCAGTTTTTTTTTCAACAAATGAGTGAAAGCTAGCTGCCGTAATAACTTTGTCTACCTATAGAATGACCTGCCATTCTGATGAAAGCATTTGATGTTGCCTGGGTTGACACAGATAGGTTGCTTCCCGTATCATATCTCACACCGCCACCACGGAATAAACAAGCGAACAACGCTGGGACCATGGCGACTGATGTCCGAATAATCATTTTACAAAACTGAATAGGCCGCGATTTGATTTTTATTGCATCAAGTCGAATGTACTGACTAGGGATAATAATGAGCCAACGTAAAGTTGAAGCAGCTTGGCTGTGCATTGCCTAAAGCAAGGGGCCAGAAAACGTTAAGCAGGGATACTTTCTGAACGGAAGAGTTCGTGGAAATAATGTACGAACGACGGACATAGAGAGAACATATACAGCTTCACACGGCTTTTTCAGATGTGAAGGGGAAAATACCATCAAGCTCCACCTTGAGCATTTGCAACGCGCATGACAGGCTGTC
The DNA here is from genome assembly GCF_048455015.1 of Haemaphysalis longicornis. Lineage (NCBI taxonomy): Eukaryota > Metazoa > Arthropoda > Arachnida > Ixodida > Ixodidae > Haemaphysalis > Haemaphysalis longicornis. Next base: position 232,386,004 of record NW_027526295.1, on the reverse strand, counting down.
CATGATACGGCACGCTGTAATGGTACAGTAAAAGGGAAAAGTACATAATTCGCAATGCTATGCGCGGTCTCACGTGCCATCGAAGTCTGCCCGTGAACTAATTTGTACGATGCTTTTACAATGTTGCCTCTCAACCAAGCTATTCGGCTGCTCAATAGACATTCAGCAATACTGTTTGCTTTAGTCGTTCACATACTAAAACATTCACCTCTCCGTGTAAAAAGAAGACATCCTGGGCTACGTTTGAGGGGTGAAAATGTGTATAGAATATGGTACGCACTGACGAATTGTAGACTCAGTAGAACTTTTTTTGTAGACCCCAGGGACTATTTAAAAAATTCCGGGTACTTTAAAAATTCGCTGCCTAATCAGTTTGCGAATGCCATTTGGAAATAGTCACTCCATAATTTAAAAAAGGGGAAATATTCGCCGATAAAGGTACTTTAAAATCAAAGAACGCCCCTTCTCTTCCCCCCCCCCCCCCAAAAAAAAAGACAAAGAGGGCGGGGTGGGGAGGGGGGGGGGGACTGGCGTTAACCATGAAATAAATCTAATATTCGGAAGTCAAACAGTTGCTAGTATAATCGCCAGAGTGCATTCTTAATTGCACGATGTGGAAAAACAGATCTGATAGCATGAGTTGCGCTATTTGATTTCTTGGGTCGACATGAGAGATACCGCTACTTCTTGTAAAAATCGAGCGCTACACCTATTACCGCAAGTTCAATGGAGGCACGTGGATTGATGAAAAATTGTTCCTACTTTATCTACGTCCTGTGGCCTTCTCATTGTGCTCAGGTGATCATTTCTATTTTCCATTTATGGGATTAGGTCGTAAAAAGAGACGCTGGAATTTCACACTTCACCTCCTAGCCTTAACACGGCTCAGTTACCATGGACAGAACGTTTGTATTAACGGGCGTTCGTCTGAGCGGAGGCCTGTGAACACTCAGCTTCCTTCTTGAAAATAAAATTCAGCTTGCAGTGAGCTCTTGTTCATACTTCTTTTCTCGCCATGTCTGCCGTTGTGTTCGCGCTAACTTATCCCACACCGTTGCATTAACTTGTAAGGAGTCTGGAAAAAAAATCCAGGAATAAAGTCCGATCCAAGAGCCTTTCGTTTCTCAGCCTTTTGCAAGGGTACTTACGACCCGCTAGCCCATAAAAGTGTTGTAACAAACCCCTCGCCATAAAAACCAACCACACCACCATATGTAACGCCCGTGGAGCACTGGGACGTGGAAGAAGTAAGCAGGAAATACAGCCCAGCTGAAATGTTTCCGACCGTAATAGTTCCACATGCACTGGCGCAATGCGAGTCGCACCAGCACGTGCGCTCCTAGTCTCGCAGCGGTCGCGAGCGCTCGGAAACGAAGGAGGTCGCGTGAGCACGTGCTGAGATGTCGAGAAAAAGAAAAAGAAGAGGAGGATCACGCGGGTGCAGTTGGGGAGTGCTCCGCAACGTGAACGCCACGCTGGTTCTTTTTGTCTTGCTTTGGGCACAAGTTCGCCCCTAATAAACGTTCTTTGGTTTATGGCATTCGGTTGTCCGTGACAATAGCATGCATAGCAAATACGGAAGCCGACAAGAATGACAACGCTCAAATCAGGAAATTGCAAGTGAAGCCAAGATTTAGATTTTATATGATGTTCCTTGTGGCGTTGAGAGAATTTAGAAACGTCGGCCGAGCAAGTAAATGACTAGAAGATGCACCTCATATAAGGTGTGCTTTTTTTACAGCGTATGTTGAGGTACCCGGGAACAGAGTGCACAAGTGCAGCATTAGTTAGTGAGCAATGTTGGGCTCATGAGTCTATATTAACTGGAAGTGTTTCCACCAAGATTAGGCAAGGCAACTGGAGCGATTCGGCTGCTCAGACATTCAGCAATAATGTTTTCTTTAGTCGTTCACATACTAAAACATTCACCACTCCATTCTTTTATAAGCTTTACTTAATTTCATGACGAAAATTTATTTGAGCCATTTGACAGTTATGTGTTCTATTTACCCATGGTCACGATGTTGCGTTACTCCCTAATAGCATAGCTGCCGTTTGTAAGTGAGCGTTACCAGATCAAGAAAGAAAATCTACGATTTCTGATAAGAATAAGCTCCATAAAACTAAATTTTTATAGCCCACATCGCGATGACATGAATATTACGACTTAGTTTGAGGGACCAATGCATTGACGGCGACATGCTGCGTGCCTCTGCGATGCCAGAGCAATTGTGGAAGCAGATTCGGATATGTTGTGTGGTCTTTTGCTGTAAAAGATTTGCCTTTTCTTAATAAAGTCTACACAACTATATTGCGAGAGGCTCCATAATACGAATTCGTATGTTTGTTCGCATAAAAGCATGTGCCGAAAGCTATTACTGTCGTAGTCTTTAGCCCTCTTCAGCTCAAGAAGAAATGTAAAGAGTGGCATTCAAACCGTGACAGAGGGCAAGCTACCTTTTTCTCGTCGGAATGTTTGGTCATAAAGGAAGCATAATTCAATCTATCTTTTTACAGTAATCAATACTGATCGCTTAAAGAAGCCACAATCGTCTTAACAAGGTGTAAGCATGATCTTGGCGGGAAATGTTTCACATTTACCGCCGTACTACCCAACAAGAACGGAGCAACGTATCGGTCAGAGAGAAAAGAATATGTTCTCCTGCGTACAAGGTTGCCATCCTTGTGCCTTTCAGTACTGATAAATTAAATATGCGGCAATGGTTCAACAGCACGGAAGCCTGCTCTTAGCTTTCCCGTTCTTTTAACAATAACGGAGCAGCAAAACGAGCAGCGAGAAAATAATTACGTTCCCCTGCGAACAAGGCTCCCGGTTTCATGCCATTTTAACGCGAGTGCAGATGAAAAAGTTCACTGTAGTGAAAGTCAGCGGGGTGACGGCCTTCACATGCGCTATTACCTAAGCAGTAGAAACGTGGAGGCACTTACTCAACGCAGCATGTCTTTTCAGGGACAGGCGGTCAGCGTCCAATGCGGGTGGCAGGAGGACACGATTGTTTTGCTAGCGGCGACCAAGTCAAGGCTGCCCCTCTATTCCAGGCGTCACGAGCTCGTGGCCAGCACGCGTGAGGCGCCGGGATGCGCGGCCGGTGAGGGATGTATCCAAGGTGAACACCACCGCCGGCAAAACACACTCTGTCGTGGACACAAAGCCACCGGTCGCGTACGCGCCGACAACAAGACCGCGTGTGGGTTGCGGCCGACGATGGAACTCCTTCTTCCACGAGCGAGGCAGTCAGTGTTCAGGAGCTAGGATGCATCAGCGCCCGCTCTTCGGCGAATGCGTTATGCGAGGAGCACGCGTTTTTCGCCTTCGTCCGGCGCCCGACCAGCCATCACGGGACGGGGAGGAAGAGCGTTTGAGGGAAAGTGCAGAGAACGCTCAGCGAGCAACGGTGCGGTAAGGGGCGAGAAAGAGGCTCCTTTACGCCCGCCCCTCACCCACCGCCAGCCTTTTCCTCTCGGCGGTCAACCATCCGCTAAGTCCGCCACCGAAGAGGCGCTAAGGGAAACAAGTATGTAACACGAAAGCCGGCGAAAGCAGAAACAGCGGCAGCGGCCAGCGGCCTGACCGGAGGCAGGGTGATTCAGCGCACTCCGCTCAGCAGCTAGTAGGGCACCTCGTACACGGCCCGCTTTCTCACTCTTCATTTTAGAGGCTTCTGCGGCTCTCTTTCAACGGCTTCATTCGCGCTCGCCGAGTCTTGGTATAGGCTGGGCGTCCAGCCAGCCATTCAGTCTGGCCGCCGACACCGTGTTCGAGAGCGAAACCAGCGCAGAGAAAACAAAGATGAAGAGAAAAAGGAAACAAAGAATAAAACAAATCGACCATGCAGGAGGAGGGTTATTCGAATGTGCCGTGCTGCCAACTGCTTACGGCACCCGCGGGCAACTGGAGTACTATTTGTGGCTTCTTTTCTCTGTCCCTTCGTTGCAGCAAAAGGGAGAAAGATTTAGAATAAGACGTGTGGATTATAGAATGATGCAGTGCTTATCTTGTCAGGTGGCACTGCTTCATGCTTAAGCAGTAACGGCGTGGGGGATCACTGCTCGAAACTTCCTGCAGTAAATCCTCCGCTAAACAATGTGACCATAAAATAACGGCTTCTGCGGCTCCGGCCACCTGATGCCCCCGAGAAAATAAGGACTAGGGTGGCACGATTTGCGTTTGGGGGCTTCAACGAAAGATTGATGATTAAAGGAGCCATGAAGACAAAATACAAGTTGGGTTTAATAGAAAGGCTGTTTAGTCCCGATAACAATGATACCGATATCATCGCAATCTTCGAACAAATAACGGAGATATTAAAGAAAACGTGTGAAGCAGTCGCGACCCCATAGCCAATTTCCCGCAACTTTTTTATGACGTCATGGAACCTTGTTTGTGCGATTGGCGGCCGCCTAACTGACCTGTCGCGACGACACATGACTGGACGTCTGTAATGTGGCCTCTAGTTCCGTTTGACCGCATCACTTGAATGCTAACGTGCAGTTAACGCACTGAAAATTGTGTTTTATTGTTGGCCCGTATGACGTCATTCATGCTCATAACACGTCACTGTGGCGCGAAATTTGAAAGTTTTTAAATACTTCTTGCTTTTTGTTCGTTAAAAAAACATCTTTTGTGGCTGTAATGGAGCTGAGTGAGATAATGAATCCTAGTTCTTTAAAATTAAACGAAGTTGTATTTTCTCTTCATGGCTCCTTTAAGTCCGGAGTATTGGAACCGGTTGTGTCAAAGTGCTCCATCACAAGTCAAAGCACCACACTTTCCCTTTTTTTTATTAACATATGCTATGCGCTTTCTCGGGCTTGTTCAGCTTACATAAGGCAGCATCCCGGAAGCGCTTTTTCCGCAATGCACATCACTGAATGTAAATGAATAATTAGGTGCTGTGATAACGACATACGGCACGTTTAATATTTGCGAAGATTACAGGCCCGAAATTTTGTCGATAAGGAGAACGACATAATAAAATATCCACGACTCGAGAGAAGAATGAGGTAATTTTTTGCACAAGGTTTACATCACCTTCGTACATCCTTGTCTTCTGTTCCCTCGCGTCAATGACGCTTAAACGTAACCATGAAATGGCTATTTTTATGCCAAGCATATCTGTTTTGTTCGCGCATAATTTCAATATGCGAAGAATATTTTGGTGATTTCCGGAAGGCTTGTGGGCGTCGATTTCTTTTTGGGGGTGGGGGGAGTCACCTTTTAGGTGTGGTTTATCTGAAGACTATTATAGACCCTGTAAAACCACGTGTTGTAGACGAAAACTTATTTGCCATAACCAAAATGTTTTTTTTTGTCTACAGTATACAACTCCACAGGATCTCGAAACATTTTTCAGACAAGGGAGGCCAAGAACGATCCAGCAAAATGGCCGGGAAGATTCAAGGCATCAAGCACTAAGGACTGCCCCCATCTGGTCTGTGCCCTCGACTCAAAGCACTGATGTTTATGCACCATCATTTATGCTATAGGAAAGAGCATGAATACGAAGAATAAGTAGACAAGACCATTCAAGAAATCTACAAAAATTCAGAGAATTGTCTACTAATGAGAAACATTCTTATGCCGCTTGTCTAAAGTTTGAATTCTTTACAGCCAAGCTTCTTGGTGTTTCTAAATTCTGTGCGACGCTATTATAGCGATTAAATGGGATATTTCCGCGAAATATGCATTGTTGTGTTAATTCAGAGCGTTGCACACTTCGCCATTTTCGCTACTTTTATATTTTTCTTATTTTTTGGTTTTTCAAAATTCTATCGGACCATTTATTTCCATTTACGCTATTACAACGATCAAATATGGAACTTCCCCGAAATCGGCATTATTTTCGCTATTTTTTATATTTATCTTATTTTTGGTTTTTCAAAACTCTGTTCGAGCAACTATCTCCATTTACGCTTTTAAAACGATTAAAGGTAGAACTTCCGTGAAATCTGCATATGCAGGGCGTTAGAAGGTCCTCGCTGGGATGGTACTGGCAAATAACGCTACGCATTAAAAAATACCACCTTTGGCACAGCTCATACGTGCGTGTTCCGCGCAACGGAAAACTCGGGCATATTTGAAACAGAACATTAGTACATAATTCAGGGCACCAGCGTATACTTTTAAACTAAAATACACGTTCGATTGTTTTTACCGAAACAAATAAAAGACCGGGCTAATAACGACGTCAGAAGAGGCGGGCGCGACAAAAGCACAAAAACGAAAAAGAGAAATAAAAAATGCTGTCTCGGTCCATATCTAGCGACACCAACAATCACGTCCGGCCGGCTTAAAGAGCCCAGATCAAGTCAACTCTGCACATCTGACGCTTAGGCAAAAAAAAAAAAAAAAAAAAAAAAAGCCGTTCCACTCAATGTGAAAGAGCTCTGTCAGAAGTGCAGAGCAGTGATTCGCCATAATGGACTGTGCCGCCGTTATTCACTCACTGCTAACATCCCATGTAATACAAATTTCCCGCCTTCTTAGTGCTGGTGCGCCCCCTGCCTGAAACTGCGCCAGCGAGAGTTCTGTTCTTTTTGTGCTTGCTTTAATTTCGTATGCTGGGGCCCTATTCTCGACTGCACAAATTGCCGGCAATTCGCTCATGTTTTTTTTTGCGTAAGCACGACGTAAGCAATCAGTGACGTGCTGCACCTATAGCTATGACGACATGCAGTGTAATTTGGCGAGTCCCTCATACAGATCGCTTCCAAGGTATCAAATATTGTGCAAGAAAGATATAAAAACACTTGGCATGTACTATAAAAATAAAGACGGTAGCTCAGGCTGACAAGAAAAACACAATTTTGGAGGTCAAATTTGGCGTTAACACCACAAGGCGATCGAGTAACGTTGATCCAAAAGCGAGCGAAAGGCGGATGTCGAGCTAAACAACATCACACAATTTCTATACCGTATCTATTTATTTAAGCAAAGCTTTTTACCTCTACCCCCCAAGGGTTCTTTCGAGACCGTTGGCGTCACCAGAAAACTCCAGCGAACAATAAACGAATTTACTGGCACCGCCGGGAATCGAACCTGGAACTAATAAACTAACAAAGCGAGAGCCTGTTGTCTTACCGATTTAGCAACGAGCCCACAAAAGACGTGGAAGACAGGTGGTGTACTCACCAAGCACATCTACGGGTTTACCCACTGCGTTCTCGCTGAATGCCACGTGAAAGCGTCACGCGACCACTCACGCCCGTCTAGCATCCCTGTGCGCACCTTGCTCATCTGCTAAGAGTTACAAAAATTAAAGGAAGCTCACACCAATGCATGGCATCTCACTTCTAGTACGTCAATGTGCTAAATCCTGTGGGCTCCAGTGTTCACGCAAAAAATCACAGCTCCTTGTCGTCCGCCCTCACGCCAAATCAAGGAACACATTCAAATACTCCTTGATGGCCAGACCATCACTCCAAGCCCCAGCATCACGATCCTGCGCCTACATCTCGAGGCTAACACCAAGAGTGACGTCTCCTTGCAGCGCCTCAAAAACAGCCTAAATCAAATCATACACATGATCAGGCGAGTTGCCACCAAGAAGCGAGGCCTAAAGGAATTCGGTACCTTTCGATTAATTCAAGCTTTTGTCCTCTCGAGAGTCACTTACGTCAACCCCCTGTCTTCTTCTCGACAAGGAAGACATAGATGTGCTGTATATAATGATTAGAAAGGCGGTCGACCAGGCCATTGGTCTTCTCATGAGTGCGTCCACACAGAGGCTGCTAGCACGGGGCTCCACAACACGGAGGAAGAGCTGATAGAAGGTCATCTTTCTATCCAGAAGGTCCAACTCAGAACTGCGATGGGTAACTGCATGCTTCACCAGATTGGCTGGGCAGCCCAGAATGTCACTCCGCTTGACGTACTCCCAGACTCTTGGCGACTAAAACTAAAGATTCTCCCTTTGCTTAGAAATATGAACCCCTCACATGACGAGGGTCACCGGAAAGCACAGGCTCAAGCGCTAAACACCACCCTCGGTGAGGATCATGCAGTTATCTACACAGACGGCTCCAAACATCAAGGGCAGCAATACGCAATCATAGTGACTACCTCCAGAACCAACCTCCTTGCGTATACCTTGCTTAGGACCCAAGAAATGACGACAGCAGAAGAGGCAGCCATCACTTTGGCTCTCGCTCAACCAGGGGTTAGGAGGGCAGTCACCGATTCCCAGCAAGCCTACTGGAATTACCAGTCGGGTTGGATGTCCTGACCTGCACTGCGCGTGCTAAAAAACCACTCCCCAAACGGTTCCATTCAGCTCATCTGGACACCCCCTCACGCTTCAATGGAGGGCAACAAATACGCCCACCCAACAAGCATGCGCTTTTACCTCCCGTGCTATGGAGCTGCACGAGGACAGTCACCCGCTTGTCACGTTCAGGGAGACAACCCAGCATTATCGCCTTCTGAGACAGACCTTCCCCTTACCCTGACCTTTCCAAAGAACAAGAAACTACCCTACGGCTCATACAATCCGGGCTCCTTCCCACAGCCTACGCGTCTTCACTTAATGCGTCCGAATCGCTACGACGCTGAATGTAAATTTTGCTCAGAAGTAGGAACACTCCCACCCGTAATCGGGGTGTGCGACTTTAGCCCTGAGCACCCTCCTCTCTTTCCGTCAACTACCCAAACAGAGCAATGGGAGATGATGCTGTCCAGGCCCTCTCTACCTACCCAGCTTCAGCGGGTGGACAGAACACAGGTCGCGCGGACTGCATATGGGCCCCACAGAAGAAGGAATCACTCCCCAGGGCTGCACTCTGGGCCGTTCAGAATTCTGAACAGAAGTATTTCTTCCTCCTGCTCCTCCTTCTCTGCTGCAAATCTCGTCGCCTCCGTCCGCGGCGCAGAGACGGAGAAGTCATATCACCTAGTACCGGGTTGGAACTTACTTTAATTTTATAAAAGAAGTTTCCACTCTTGTGCTACACCAATACAACTCAACCAAATACCGTTCATGCTCCATGCATTCATTTAACCTTACCAAGAATATCTCTTCGAAGTAATAAATGGTGTGGTTAAGTGCATTTCACTTACCCCCCGCGGTGGCTCAGTGGCTAAGGCGTTGCGCTGCTGAGCACGAAGTCGCGGGTTCGATTCCCGGCCGCGGCGGCCGCTTTTCTAATGGAGGCGAAAAGCAAAAACGCCCGTGTGTCCGAGATTTCGGCGCACGTTAAAGATCCCCAGGTGGTCAAAATTAATCCGGAGCCCTCCACTACGGCGCGCCTCATCGCCTGCGTTGCGTCGGCGCGTTAAACCCTACAATCAATCAATCAAGTGCATTTCACTTCTCTCTGGTTTTACTATTTGTAAAGCGATGTGAGTGATATTAAGTGACGTTGCATGGGTAATCGTTATGGGTGCCGTTTACAGCTTTGCTTTCCAACCACATTCATGAGGTGGATTGGAGCGATTTTTTTTTTGGTGCTGCTGATATCACGCTGCTTTTGTTCCTTTTGTACGATTGCACATGCACGCTGTTGAATTTAATACTGCTCGCCATATAAATCGATAAAAGCCCTGGTTTTCCGCAATGCCTACCACCGCCGAATTTTTCGCGACACTTCTCGACTTGAAACGGGGGCAGCCAGCTATGCTCGACCAATTCAGATCCATTCGCGCATCGCTGATAGCTTACGCAAGAGCATTCAGTGAGCTGAAAACTAGATTACTGAAAACTAGTCGGCAGTTCTTTCAGTGCCACGAAAAAGAAGCTATCCAACTGACTATTAGCGATTGCATGACTCAATTTTCGGCGCTGACTGCCTGGCTTGACGACGGTTATGACGCAATGACAGATTTTGGCGTTCAGCTTTTTTACGTATTCATAGACGCCCGCCAGGAGACCTTGCTGAGTTGACAAAAAAAATGGCCGGGATCATTCCTACAGATGCGGTGGAGCAGAGAGATTCGAGTTGTTGGCAAGATTTGTGGGTTCGTCAATTCACGTCACCTTTTCCCCCCCTCCCTCAACATTTCCGCCACCTCTCCACTATCTACCCCCTCATCACCCTTCTGTTCTCCCGTCTAGTTTTCTTCAAGCTTCAGATCGCTAACAACGGACAGTCGCGCTGGGTTTCTTGCGATATATCGTCTAGCGCAGGAAAGCTAACCATTGATCGCTGTAACGAACGGCTCGATAACGAACCCCGTAATGAACCCGAGGATGTAGATCGGGCTCACAGTCTTGTTACCTTCTACCACGAAAAGACCGACCAATAAGTGTAAAATATTCCCGTTTTAGTGTCAAGCGACAGATACTAACTTCGAACGGACTACTCAAGGGCACAGAGTTCGGCATCGCTGAGGGCATTACTTACATAGCACGCGCCTCGCACTCGAGCTTTTTGTAAAGTTCGGGAAACCGGAAAACACCTCATTTAAGTTGCGGATCTATAAGCTTTTATTGGTAGAGATAAAGCTGCGCGCTTGACCGCCTTTTCAAAACGTTGCTGACGGCAAAACTTAGCTGCAACCAAACAAAAACACTAAAATGATCACCCAGACCGTTATGCTGAGTCGGTTCTGTTAACCGACGTCCGCAGCTTTATACCTGAGTGGCATTCATTAGGCAAGCTGATAGCCGCTTGTTCATGGAACGATCACTTCCTCCCGTTCGCTGCTCCGACGTACTGTCCTCTATCGTGGGCTTTAATATTTTCCGCCACGGCAGGATTAATGACTCTCGCGGTGGAGGGGTTCTTATCGCCACTAATGAAAACCTTCGCTGTTCGCGTGTCAGTCCTCCATTTCCATTAGCAATGTTTTGGCGCTGTCTTGGCACCATGCATGCGGTCATGTTCTGACACAATACAAGCACCGTAACACGAGCGATACTTCCGTTAATCCCGATGAAGGCTCTGCAACATTTTCGCTCCATCCGATGTATTACCCAGGTAGTTACAATCGCAGTTTTAGAAGGCGTGGTATCACAAGTCTTTTGGGGGCTTTCTTCGGTTTTCAGCATTTTGCGCAGTGCCCATAGATGGCCAAGAGAATACTGTTACACTCTGAGACGATCCTGTGGTTCGGCTTCGCCACAGCGCACTCGACTGACCAATGAATGCAGCCAAAATGAAATTTTAGTCAACAATGATGTCGAACGCACGAGTGGTTTGGTCAGCTTTGTAGCATCCCGCAATGTCCGCATAACCTTCTACAATGCGTGGTGCCACAGCATAGATACCATTTTTGAGTCAAGCAGTATCTGTGTTTCTGTCATTCGCTGGATTAGCATTATTAACGGCCGGGATCGGTCACCCGGGCGCACTGTTGTGAAGGCCAACACCAGGATTGCCTTGGAGTGGTGTATCTGTCTCGTCCATCTTGCCTCGCCTGCAAAGTACTTAATTTTTTTCTTTATACCCGTCCTATTGCGCTCTTTTTTAGTTTATACTATGAACCATAACTAACTCAGCACAGCATATTATAACGAATATTACAGCACTGCGTTTGTTTCTATAAATGTTAGTAATGTCCGGCGGGAACAGATAATATTGCGTAAATCTCCCGAACGTACGGGGGCATTGCTGTACGTATACATGTAATCATTGTCTAAGCAACTTGGCATTACCATGGCCTTGCAAACGTTAATACGGCGCTGCGGTTTTGGAAAGGTGTCGGGTTCCTGTTTGCGCCAACTTAACGCCGCGACGTTGTCCAGACGGCTGCATAATCTGCTCCCACGCTCCTGCTATCAGTTTCTGGCTCCTAATGGGTGTCCAACCAGGCGGACGTGGGTAATAAAGACGGCGAAAACATCCAGGCTTTTCTAAATTATTGAGGCGATAGTTTAGGAAATAAATTCAACAGAAAAAACAGAATCTTGACAAAGAAGACGCAGAAAACTGTTAACGATTACACTATCTTTGACTTTTCTATAGAATCAATGATAAGCGAAAGTAAAAAAAAAAGCACGTTCATTTCAGGCATTACCCACAACACAAGCTGAATCTAGTTAGCAGCCGTGGCCGAGGAACACAGTGGCGGAGCCACTATATATGCGTCTTAGTAACGAAATCGCCAGTTAGAGTCTCGCCCAGAATTTCGACGTCGGCGAAAAAAAAGAAAAAAAAAAACCGTGCGGCTTTTTTCACAGCGCAGATTCGAAGAGCTGCAGCCGACTCCCCTGACGATTATGTTAGCTTATCGCATGGTGCAACTTGTATTTACAGTTTCTCACTGAATGAAGCAAGAAAACACGCAGTTAGTAAATCTGTTGTGCACGTTTCTACGCTAGATTACTTTCAGACCAAAGAGCTAACGTGTTTAGCCAGAGCTATTTAGAATACTGACTGGAATCTTTTTGCGTAAACCAAGATTCTCCCTCTGGATGACGCAATTATGCGAAGGCGGTGTCCTCTCCAATTTCTTTTTTTTTTTTAATTCATGACAGATAGGTACCACCGAGTCGCCAGAAGGACAAGGGCTGCGTGCAGATGTCATCGGCCTGAGACCACACCGGTTTATTACGTCATTACATCACATTTCGACGAAGAAACAGCGCAAAAATGCCCCGGGAGTCAGTGGCCGTGAAACTCGAGTAGTACAAACGACAACCACAGCCCTTTAGGTTGCAGAAGTTTCGTCTTTTTCTCGCCACAAAGCTACTTGCTGACTCCGTTTACTTAAAAAGTAAGAAAAAAAAGACACGCGGTTGCAGCCAACGCAAGTACCTACCCAGAATTCGGGGCTCCGAAAATGAGCCACCTCGGCGCCTTAAAGGGCACAGGAAGACGGGAAACGAAGGGGAAGGGCCGAAAACGCTCGTTAGAGCCAAAAACGGGACAGACGACGATCAGCGGAGCTGTCTCCGTGCGCTGGGCTCTTCGTGTCGTAGGGGTAGGAAGAGCTTGCGGGCGTCGTCGGACTCCCTCGGCGCTGCTCACACCGCACCCGGTGCCCGACGGCTTTGAAAGCGCCGGGGTCACCTGCCAGGGGTCTCCACGCCCATCGGCCCTCCCTCGTAATGAGGGCGGACCCCGCGAGCGAAGACGACGACGAAAACAGGGAGACTGTTTGAGTCGGACGAACAGAGCCAGTGCCGCGGAAGCCAGTCAGTATTCATGCGGAAGGAATCTCTTCGCCAGCTGCGCTCTCGCTGCCGGTTCCGAGAGCGTTGTGCGTGCGCTCGCGTATCAAGAGAGGTGTAGGCTGCAGCTTCCTTGCGAGAGGAGGAAGCCGTCTCTGGCACCAGATCGGCGGCCCACACCGACCGTCCTCCGCGCGGGCGGAAAACGCTCGCTGTCGCAAAGTGGGTGTAATGGCGGTCAAATCAGCCCCCCTTTTGCGTGATCTGCTCTTCCCCTCTCGCTTTCTTTTTTTGTTCGAGCGGCGCCAGCTTAATCGTTTAGCGCGACATTGAAAACGCCTCGAGGGGAGTCGCCGTGAGCTGACTTGTTTGCAAGTGGGCGGGCAGTCACAAAACGTACAAAGTTTAAACAAGGCGAGACAAAAAAAGGTATTACTGAAGAATGAGGAATGCAGCGGGTATGTAGAAACTGTGACAGCGAGGTCGCCGAATCCGCATGGTTGATCAAGGTACTTCACAACTGTCACTTAATCACACACCTTAAAAATGTAGTTTAAAATATGTGGACACAAGGAAGAGGGCCGAAAAATTGATTTCAGGTACACATACTTTCAAATTGTACCTAAAGTAGTTTGATACATTTCCATGCACAGCGAATACATTGCACGTGCCAATGGGTAAAATTAAATTAAAATATGCGGAATTTAAATCAGCGCAATCAATTAGCGACCAGACGGAGAGAGACAGAGGCTCAGCTCTGACTCGCAAGTAAATTTATTCATCGCCACAGTTCAACATATATACTTGCGCAGTCAACAGCCAAAGGCAGAAAATAAAAGGAAATCGTGTATTTCTTTGTTTGCTCGACATTCAGTTGTCTTGTTTATAATCTGTCAAGTAGCCTGTGTTACATTTTGTTGCGCGGAACGTAGAGGGCGTGTCACGAGGTAGCCAGGGGCCGAGAGGAGTAGGAATAAACATTTATTCAACTGTATTAGTTCCGTTGTGGGAGGCCTCCTTAGTCCAGGAAGCCTTGGTCCTTGGCTGCCCGGCGGGCCCTGTCCACCAGTCGTTGCTAGTCTTGAGGGCGTGAGCTGGTCAGCTGGTCCTCCCACTGCTCTAGTGTTGGGTTTGGTTGGGGGGAAGGGGGGGTGGGGGGTTAATGATGGTGATTGTCGGCACTCCCAGACCATATGGTAGAGAGTGTTGGGTGTGGGGCAGTGTTGACAAGTCAGAGTGTATGTTGTTGGGTTGATGGCATGGATTAGTGTTCCGTGGGGGTAGGTGTTAGTTTGCAGCTGTCTGAGAGAAGAAAAAATAAAAGGATTACAAGGATATCCGGAGGCCTTGTTAATTAGTTACAAAGAATCCGGTCTAACGTAAATACAGTTATTTTTTATTGCAGCCTGTGATTCTGCTCTTCAACAGACTGTATCAACTTCCCAAAAATTTCACATAGGGAACGTAATTTCGACTACTTCTTTCACTTGAGAACGTATAGAGTGCGCTATTTAATTCTGCGTTATTTATTCAAAACCACACATTTTTTTTAAGGAGAACGCTCTATTCGTGTAGGTGCTTCCGGCCCCGTCCTTTTTTGTCTGTGCGAATCTCGGACTGAGGTTGACTTCCGACCTGCATGCCGCTGTGATGTACAAAATTATGCCCTTTGCGCGGTGGTGTAGCCTAATATAATCGGTGAAAAACCAGTTTCATTTTTGTTTGCTTGTCACAAAAACACCAAGAAAGCCCCAATGAAGTCATGGTGCAATCACACGATTTATTCGGCACTGGGATGTTGGTAGCAGTTCTAAATGGTTCTATAATAGCTAATGTTAGCACGAGTGGTGAAATACATACCACGTATTAACGGGTGGAACCACCACAAAGCTTTCAAATCGTATGCTTTGGTTTCAAAAAATTACTTGTCCTTCATCTGTCGGCGATTGGTGTGGTTCGTAAAACAGTGTACCTAATTTAATACCAGATAAACAGTTTTCAGGTCTCAATTTACCTGTTTTGATGCTGAATACGAGCACGAGATCCCGTGCAAAGAAAATATTTGTAATTCTTATATGAACTTGCAATGGAGCTCTCTATCCAGTGGTTTCGCTTGGCTGTTAAAGAATTCCCTTAAAAGAAATTGCTACTGCACTCCGATTCCAGCAGATTACTTTTCCTGGAGACACTAAAAATGTCATCTACATTGTGGAAAGGCTCACCGTGCCATGTGTTGAGGGCAACGACTTCTGAAAGAGGTTGGCAAAGGAGGCTCCCAGTTTTTCTCAGATATAGTTTCGTAAACGGGAACCCCACCTCTAATATTTTGCTCATTTGAGTTTTCATCTACAACGTCTCTATTTTCGTCTGCGTGTTCATCTACGTGAACCAGAACTTCGTACTAAAGCAGGCGATTGAAAATTTACGTTCGTTGTATTAGGCAAACCACAGAAGATCAGTAGCATGCAACACACCCGGAGAGTAACTAGAAAAATAATAAGATGAAGCTTCCGACGAAACGTCTTGAGCGCACATGCTAATAAAACCCGTACTTTGACGAAAGCTACAGCCGAAATTGCCTTGGAGCCCCCAGTTGTGTGAATTCAAAGCGAAGCGTGGTGGGATAAAGATAGATTTTTTTCTTTTACAAAGCAAAATCTGATAGTGTGGTCGCTGCAGTCAAGGGAATCTTTCAAACTGCGTGGCCCTTCTCAAAGAATACATTTTGACCTTACAGCCGAAGGTCGAGCAAAAACTTTCTGGGGGCATTAAGCCTGCTTACGTGCTTTGAAGGCGGGAACATGGCGATACACATGAACTCCTTTACCGCTACATCATATTTGCATCTCTTTCTTCGCTTTTGTTTCTGTGCCCTTTGGTACGAAATATTTTGAACGGATTTCCTTTTGCCACACGGTGTATGCGTCTCTTTCTTCTCTTTCGTTTCTTCGTCTTACGGCGCAAATTACTTCAGAATGCAGATTGGCATACAGCCCAGCTTCCCTAGAATCAGGGTTCGGAGCGGCTGGTGGGCATCTATTATACTCCCGTGCCATCACGTTCAGGTGTCACGTGGCGATCGCTATTCGACAACCTTTTCGCTTCCAACGCAGTCTTCTCAATTTTCTGAAGCGGGAACATTGCCCCTCAAAGTTCATGATTCCTGGCCAACTCTCAAATGTGTATGTTTCGCGTTGAAAGGAACAACAACAGTTTTTGCTTTACTTTTGGTGACGTATGGAGATAACGCAGGGACCGCGCCACCCAGCGGTATCTCCACACGTTATTAAAAAAACTTGGATGAAACACCGGGGTCTGTTTATAGCTTGATAGACAGACTGTAGGCTCTGTTCTCGACCAGAGACAATTTCTCACTGTTTCGTAGATTGCAGAGAGGCTGTCTTTTTCTGGGACATTTTTCAGCGAACGCTTAGAAAATACACGGATATTACGCCTTTCTCAACCCGATATTTGCCGTTCTGCTATCCTGGTGAGCCACCCTATGACATGTTTGTGTTGATTGTTTTCTACAGTCTGTGGCGATGTCGCTGATGTGATAGGCATGCTGAGCCTCCAAGATCAGCAAAGTCATATTTCAGAGAAACTGTGGCATTTGTACATAGTGTGTTTAATCGCACGACCAACCACCTGACTGGTTCCCTCTTTTGAACGCTTGTGTGTTTGCCTGAATTTTGATATATTTGTGCTTCTTCTAACTTCAATGTATTCTTTTGTTTGCTTGACTATGTTCTCCTCGTACTGTCACGTCTGAGCATATTCTCTCATGTAATAAGGAAAAAAAGTGTGGAGATGCCGCAGTTAGTAGAGCACTGGGCGACCCCGGAGGCCCGGGTTCAAATTGATGATTGATTCTAGGGTTGAACGCGCCTACGCAACGCAGGCGATGAGGCGGCGCGCCGTAGTGGAGGGCTCCGGATTAATTTGGACTAGCTGGGGATCTTTAACGTGCGCCGAAATCTCGTACACACGGGCGTTTTTGCTTTTCGCCTCCATCGGAAAAGCGGCCGCTGCTGCCGGGAACCTCGTGCTCAGCAGCGCAACGCCTTAGCCACTGAGCCACCGCGGCGGGTCGGGTTCAAATCCCGTCAGTTCACATGTATTGCTTATTTATTTACTCCTTACAGCGGCGGCCATTTTCTTGGCCGCAGACAGCAACAACACAGATGCTTTTTCGAAGAATGGGGCACCCAAGGCTTTCGCCCTAATACCACAGCTTGATTATAAGTAACGATCACGGGGCCTACGACTACCGTGATTATTTTAATAGTCCTTTAGGCTGTGTGAAAATGTACGCAACAACCAAACCATACCACTCAGAACATCTTGCTTTCGAAAACCAAGCAATTGTCATGGTTAAGGTTTGCTGCAACCATTGCTTTAAGCCAGCAAGGAACAACAAACAGCAAGTACATCTTAGTGTGGACGTTGTCTTTCTGTTTGGCCCCTATTTTGTGTACCCTATCTTAATTAACGTCAACATTATTGGCGCCTGGGTATGCTTTTGCTCGACACACTGAAAGTTTTCAGGCGTAATAACGGGTGATTTGATTGGAGAAATATGGGCTGCGCGTTTCCCTCTAATTTTTTTTTTACTTTGAACAATTTTTTTTATTTGTTTGGGAAGCGCTGTAATTTTTCAGGTGTTTAAGCTTATCTTAGTGTGCGGCTCCGAGTTGCCCGCTTATCGATTTACTGTAAACTCCCGCTAAAAACTCGAAGGGACCGTGGAAATTTGTTCGTATTATCAGAAATTCGTCTTAAGCAGACATTTTTTGCATTGTGTACGTTACAAGAGAGCAAAAGTGTTGTTCGTCTTAACCGAGTTCGTCTTAACGAGCGCCTACTGTACTTTGCTCTGCGCCATTTTTTAGTTGGTCTCCTCTGCTGTACAGGCTCATCTCATTCGACTCTGGGCAGAGAGTCAGAGTCAGAGTCGAAAAGGATTTTTTAGGCAAGAGATAAATTACAAAATTTTTGTATACAGGAGGAGGTCCCACAGTCAAAGTCAATGTAATGTGCTCGCAATTCAGGCGCAGCATAGCGGCTAGTATACAGTTGCCAATCAAGGGGGGGGAGGAAAGTGAATGACAAGGGCACATTACAAATTTTCATACCTTTCCATTTCGGAGAAGATATTATCACTCTGCGCGGGATATTCGCGACCCCAGTAAGGACAGAATACTTCGGGCGTGGTTCGCAAAGCACCATGTAGCACGTTGCAGGTCATCGTTAACACATTTTTGTACAGTTTAGCTGCTCAGGACCGATTTAGGTACGCCTTTCGAGATTGTCGTGTCACGTAACACCCACACCTGCTGATCGTTACGCGTGCCCTATAACGATCCCATAAAACGCGAAGGCCCGCCCGTTCGCTGTCGTTTATATAATGGCAGTGGCATGACTCTTCCTTCCGTATGTATACGTTCCAGTTTGCCGTGGAGAAAAAAAAACGAAACTGCCTCGAGCGTGACAACGCGTGCCTTCTGCTTATCCCTATATTATCTGCTAGCTGTGGCGTATCCAAGTTCTTGATTATTTCAAAGACGAAACCTGAGAAGCACCCGCCGCGGTGGCTCAGTGGCTAAGGGGTTGCGCTGCTAAGCACGAGGTCGCGGGTTCGATTCCCGGCCGCGGCGGCCGCTTTTCTGATGGAGGCGAAAAGCAAAAACGCCCGTGTGTTCAAGATTTCGGCGCGCGTTAAAGATCCCCAGGTGGTCAAAATTAATCCGGAGCCCTCCACTACGGCGCGCCTCATCGCCTGCGTTGCGTCCGGGCGTTAAATACAATCATTCGAAGACTGAGAAGCTTTCGCTCGTACACAAATCGAGCTTACGAATATAGGAACATAGTGTGTTAGTTGCACACGTCTATTGGTCCAAATAGGGTTTTATTAAGACAGGTTGCACTCAGATACATTAGACACCACACATTGGGTCTCCTCGATTATCAGTCCCGGATCGTCCGTGGACTGCCCGAGGCGCGATACGGCGCTAGATTTTCCCATGTATTCCTATGGGACTTCCGGTCGGAACACAGTCCTCGGACTGTCCGCGGATCGTCCAGGACCGGTAAATCGAGGGAAGGGGAGATTGAGTAGTCGTGATGCCGCTTAACTTCACGGTTTACACGTCAAAATATCCAGAGAGCTCTACATCACCTGTAGATAAATGTACAGTCATGAACAAATGCACGCCATCCCAAAAATATGAAGCAGAACACATGAATAGCACGATTTCTTACCATGCAGGTCAAATTGGCGCGGTTCAGCTCTACTGAACCATTCAGTGCTACTCCTGCCAGGTAATCAGCGGTTTCGTTAAGTTCAACTCCTGTGTGCCCTGGGACCCAGACCAGACGGATTTCCCTGACATGTGCCGGTATAAGCATCGACAGCGATCGGCGAAGTGGAGAAACGGTTGGTGAAGATAAAGCGGAGCAAACCGAAAAAGAATCCGTCACAATGATCACCTGGGAATGCTCTTCGCTGAGCTTTCGAAGAGCGAGCGCGATTCCCAAAAATTCTTCCAAATATATTGACGTGAAATTTGGAAGACGAAGAGGAAACGCCCAGTCAAGCGCAGGTGAAAAGATACCTACACCAGCTTTTTTGTCTCGAACAGGAGAATCTGTGGCTATAACCACATGTGTCGGGAACTCTTCAAGGTAGTTTTCTAGAACGCCAGATATCGTTCTCTGCGGCAAGAATTTGGCATTGGGGGGAAAAATGTTGACGAAATCAATGTCCACCATCGCAGTGCGATAGTCAAACGTAGGTACAGATAATATGCTGATATTTAAAGGGGCGAGCAAAACACTACCTGTGGACGTTTGTACATGGGCCATGATTGGGCAAAAACGGACGCTGGGGAGTGTACAAAAACCATTTGGGATCGTGATATAGGCAATTCCATTGCACGAAGGTGTGCTTCTACTGTCAACAACTTGAAACGAGATATCAGAGGAAGGATTCGAGCCTCCCAGTACAATACCCGAATGGGGACGTACCTTGGCAATCCCAAACACAATCGCAAAGCTTGCATTTCTAATGTAATCAATGGTCGGAGCTTGTAGAACGGATAACTAGAAAAAAAGATACAGCCGAATTCCAGAATAGGGCGCACGTACATGCGATTGAGCATAAGGAGGACGACTCTGCGCATACCCGATTTCTTATTACAATATCTCTTCAACACGGAAACCACTCTCCCACCTTTCACCGCAATGAAGTCAATATGAGGACGCCAATTCAGAGTGCTCTCATACAACACTCCTAGATATTTCAGAGAGGTAACCTGCGGTATTGATTTCTGTCTGTATCAATCAGTCTGTATGTCAGATCAATCGAAACTGGGTCTTTCACTGGGAATGCCAAGAGTGCACACTTGTCGACATTTAAGGATAGGTAGAGGCCATCCAGCCATGACTCTAAGGTAGACATATAAAGCTGCAGTGACTGAAACAAGACATGTATATTGCCTGAAGAGCTAAAAAACGCCAGATCGTCAGCATACAAGTACGACTGTACGCCCGCAATAACGGGAACCTCGCTGAGTAAGACATTAAATAAAACCTGAGAAAGAACGGATCCTTGAGGTAAGCCTCGCGTTTGATTGTAATGTGAGGAGGTAACGCCACACTGAGCAATAAAGACTTTGCGACCGGTTAAAAACACCCTAACCCACGAAGTAATAAATTCGGAAAAACATAATCGATACACCTTTTCTAAAAGTATGCCATGTTCCACGCAATCATAAGCTTTGGCCACATCCAAAGTCACAAGCGCGGCGGCCTCTTTGGAACGACGAGCCAGATGAAGGCGGCTCTCTAGGTCTATGTGCGCCGACCATATCGAGCAGCCTGGCCTGAAGCCCACCTTTCAAGGACTCAAAATGCTAGCACTACTTAAAAACGTTTCGATTCTGGCCAATAAAACCCTCTCAACAATTTTTCCAAGATTAGACGTTAAGCTTATCGGCCTAATGTTATCCAATAAAAGGCCTAACCCAGGTTTTTTAGGCAAGGGAACAACTTTCGACAGACGCCAATCGAGAGGCACCCAGGAAGCGCGCAGAGAGTGGTTCACAATATGCAGGAGGTCTTCAGACGACTCCGTAAACATCATCTTTATCATTGGGACAGTAATACCATCTGGGCCTGGTGCTGCATCGGGTACACGCTGTAACACATCGTATAACTCTCCCTTCGTAACCTCTTCAAAGTTAAGAGGAGCCGGGCCCAGGACAGGGGAGCCAGCGGCCGGTGGGGCCAGTACTGGGTAGCGGGAAGTGAAACGAGCCTGCAGTCCTACAGCCAACTGATCAAGAAGAATTTTTGAGGCTGTTGGCGTGTGCATGAAGGAATTATCATTGTTTCTATAAGTGTTAGCTTCTTTCATTTTGTTTAGAAGTGCTAATCTTTGGATATCACCTTGGAGAGGCGTACGCTATAATGTGTCTTTTTCGTTCCGAGCGAGTGTTGCCACGATTACTGCAAACGCTGGAGTACTGCTCGTTCCACGTAAGCGTTGCCACGTTTACGAAGAACGTGGGAGTTTTTTTTTTTTTTTTTGCCAAGTATGGTCAATATCCCTACGCGAATATGCTTGGCTTGATCAACGTGCGCTGTGAGACACACGAGCGCTAGGCATTTTCTTGGTTTCTGTAACTGCCGAGCGATCGCCGCGAGACCCGCGCTCACGTGCGCACCCTCGGAAATTTCTTGGTATTTTAAAGCCGATAGTCTTTCTTGGGCTACTTAAACCCAGAAATTTTGGTCTGTCTGTCTGTCTGTAACTCGATTCAGCCACCCGGCCAAAGTAAAATTGAAATTGCGCAATAGTCTTATATACTCACAGCCAAATGTAAACGTCTAAGCCAGGTTTATATGTTCATACTTTTCAATTTTGTTGAACAAGAACAAGACATTACGCAAATATAAGACAGGAAATTAGTACACAAGGGATATTTACAGTGTTCTTTTATTAAAAATTCACAGATGCTTGGTTTTTCGATAACAAACGATATTCTACATCTACTGCAGAAAACCGCCGCCTCCTGGTGGCATATGAAAAATCACGCGGCAACAGCAACGAAAGGTTCCACTAGCTAGGTTCCACGTTCCGCTTGGAACGCATGTGGAGCACGGCCACGCGGCTCTATAAACCTTGTAGTCGACCACCTCCATTCACGAGCGTCTTCGCCGTACTGCAGCGCTGGCATCGAGGAACCCGGCCTGTAGCAGTGGAACGCGGTAAATTCAAATCGCCTTGCGCAAGCCTTTAGTGTGTTTACCTTGGGATGAGCGCGACGGTACAGAAACAGCATGAGAGGTGAGCGGGAAAGCAAAGGGGGGCATTTCCTTGGCAAATGTCTACAAAGACTATCGTCTTTTGACGACATTTGCAACGAAAGGAGCAGATACGCGGCCTTTTTTTGCTGCGGACATAAAAATTTGCGATTTGCTTACGCTGGTCAAAAATTAAGAAAAGGTGTAACTAAAACGAGCTGGCGAATATTTATGCAACGAGGCTGGGTGGATTGTACGAGGTATGAACGTAGCTGCAGAAGGCGCGTTTGTATTTGAATAATTACAAACGTTGCAGAAGCAGACGACCATGTACGCCGAGAGCGGGGAGAGATGATTCTGGCCTAGGAGGGTGATGCTAGAACGCAACTTAATATTCTCTTAGCTATATGCGGAAGGCTAGAATTTGAATTACGATCCCATTGAATTACGAAGGCTAGAATTTGAATTACGAAGGCTAGAATATACGATCCCACCAAGACTTCAGAGATAATAGAAATAACAAAGAATACTTGACTCAGATATCATGGTCTGAATCTAGAATGATTTTTAACAGCAAAAAAAAACAAAACAAAAAGCGGTCGACTTTACCTTTTTTTCGATTAATTTGTGAACAAAGAAGAAATTTTCGCAAAACAAATGGTTTCCGTGCTATATAAGATACGTATAAAGCGTATATGTATAAAGAGTGCAGAAGATACGAGGGTCGAAGATATTTACCAGCTGCTACTGCCGCATAAATTCCAAAGTCCGAGAGACCGAAACGTTTATGACACATTATGATTGGTTTTCTTCCCTGAAGTTCTTAATAAAATGGAAATTGGCTCACTTGAAAATTTGTTCTCGGCCACGCCGAGTTGTTTACTAAAAGTTAAACATTTACGAAGTAAATACACGCATGTACAATGCGGTGTACCGCATGCGGGCTCATCGAATACTGTATAATATACCGAACATGCGCTGAACAACAATGTGCCTCACTTGAATCTCGCAAGCTTTTACATTGACTGACTGGGGAAGCTGAGTTCTACGCTCGTTCTTGAGTTACTTACGCCATTTCCCTTTTACACAATTCAGGAAAAAAACACGTATGAAAAGGAGCGCCCAAAATAGAAACGTTGGCAAAGAAAAGACGTACCAGGTAGTAGCATAGGCATAACAAATAAAAGTATGAAATGGTTGCTGTATTAATTGCTATGTTACGGGAAAATTCTATTCGATGAGAAAAGTTGTTTACTGTAAAAGATCAGCATAAGAATGATCACACGAAATTTAATAAAAAATTAAACGAATTGATCTATGAAAAGGTCTCCATGTGGAAGTGTGGAACGCTGCTGGCTGTGAAGTCCCAGTGGCGTCCACGGCATGTCAATTAAGGGAGGAGGAGGGGGAGACCAGAAACGCAGAGAAAGAACATGACAAGGAAAGAAAGAAAAGTTAAATACACAGAACAACAAAAATGAGTTTCAAAACAAGACCTTGTTATATAGCGGGTGTGCTTTAAATAACCTTAACATTGTGTTTTCATTTTTTGTTTTACTTCAGGGGTACGCAAAATGCTGGTCGTCATGTTGAGAGCAGACTGTCAAGCCTCAGAAGATGTGCGCCTTAGCTCAAAACTTTTTTTTTGACGACGAGTTCGCCTGCGAAGGGGACAAATTGAGTTGCTTGCAGTGCTTGTTACTCAGAAGTACTGAGAATGAGCATAAGAAATTGCTTGCACAAGAAAAAAAAAACAAGATTGAAGCACACGCTTTGTTATATTAAGAAGTTAGCTGTTTGCACTCTAACAGGATCGTAATGTATGTGACAGTCTTTTGTAACAGCAACGTTCTTCAATGTCAGCAATTATCTGGAGAATGAATAAATATGTCCAAAATGGCCGCCATACAAAGAACCATGCTTTTAAAAAAATCCAGCATCTACATCTTCACTTTTAACAGCCTGTTTTCGACGTAATGTTTCATAATCATCACGCGAGAAGCGCTTCTGAGAAGCTAAAATAAAAGTAAAACGCGCCAGTTTTCCATCGTGAGTTAGAGCCTGCACCGTAGATTGCACAGGCTCTTAAAAAGACGAGAGCCGTCATCTCATTTCAGGATATCAGTGGTGACTTGACAGATAGCCATGTAGTTTTCCCAGCATAAAAAAAGCGCCGCGCCCTCTTCTCAGCCCAGACTTCCAGACGCCGCACTGGATACCGCAGGGCGGTTTCGACGTTTCCGAAAGTCTACCCGGTTGAGCAGCGAAAAGACAGCAGTTCTTTGATGTTTTATGGCATGGAAGGCCAGTGGAAAGCGCAAGGCTCCAGACCTTTATGCAAATTTTGGTTAAGCCAGCAGTGCGAAAATAGTGCAATGTCAAGTAAGTATACTTGCAACTGAAGTGAAAGAAGTTCCATTTTGCGGCTCAAGAAAGAAAGAAACGATCGAAAGATTTACGAGCACTTTCAGCGAGTGTTTCAACCCATTTGCAGTTTATGCAAGATGTGTGGGTGGAGTTGAGTTTGATGAGAAGTCAGAGTAGCATAGGCCTTAAAAACGGAACTTAGTTCTTTTCGTGGGTGGTTGGCTTCAGAAGGCTCGATTTATGTAAGCTCACGTAACGCGTTTAACTACATAAAACACAGAATCTCTGTATGCCCTGTCGAGGTGGCATGTTCTCCTGCAAAGAAACTTGAATATCTTATCGCGTTAGTCCCCCGTCATACACACAGATGCACCCACGAAGCGGCGCGACGATTTAACCAGCGCTTGTGAGCGCTGAAGCGTTAATTTAACCACGGAGGCAACACGGCAGTGTACGTCTATGGGCAACTGGTCTGTGTAAAACAACACGGCAGTATACGTCACGGGAAATAACTGTATTTTCTCTTTCACTCTAACCGTTTGATTTATCATGCAAAGCAAATGATTCAGATCTGTTCTTTGTGAGCAGATACGCCGACAACGAAAATCTTAGGACGATTTTTACCATTCATAATGCTGACAGTGGTCAATTTTTTTAATGACTAATTTCTGTATGAATACTGAACAAAAAAAATCCTCAAAGAACGTTCCAATGGCGCAGGTTCAAATTAATTCCTTTTTTTGTGGAACTTCTCCTTTGAGTTTTATATTGGCGCAAGTAAATTCTACAACCGCAGAAGTTTCTGACGAGGACGAAGTCTTTCAGAAACGAAGCAACGCTGTTTTATTGAGGGACATTTTGCATGCACAAAGTGTTCACTTTGAACACCTACTATGCGAGAAAGCATTGATGCACATCTTGGACTCAACCTATAGTAGAACTATCCGCCAAAAATTGCTGTCCATATAGTTACAAGTTATGGTGTTCTTAGGAACGCAACAGAATCACTTCTAAAGTACTGCGCACTAGATAAATGTTTTTCTTAGAAACTAACTAGGTTGCATAATCACTTAAGTTTCACGCGGTTATATGGGTCAACTGATGCATTAACTCATCTGCTCTTCCGCGCGCCATACGTTTGTAGAATGGTCTTCCAGATAACATCGCATTTGTATCAGACGATAATTATTTCCGTCAATTGCCGCTCACTCTCATTTCACAATCAGATCTCACCACTTTTGTCTTTTTTTTATTCTGCCATAACCTGTATCCCTCTTATGTATGTCTAAAAATGTACTTGAAGACCATAGGAACCTGTCGTCTCTGGGCCACAGCACGTGCTTTCTTTTTTTTTCTTCCTTCAGAATCGCACTTTGTGCCCTATTAGAATGTTGTATACTCAAAATGTTTTTTTGCGTGGGCGCATAGGTTCAGCGTCTTTTCTTGTGATTTTTCTTTTGTACGTACTGCAAACTAGCAACTCATCGGTGCGCGTCGTGTCCGTATAGTTGGCTATCTCCGGTTGCTGTCCCGTTCCTCTACTATCCTGATTGTATTCGGTTCACTTTGTAATTCTTGTGCTTAGATTTCGTGTGTCCACTATGCAATGGAGTTAGATTTTTCTTGTTATTGTCTTCTGAATTAAACTTATTCTGCAAACCTCGTCGCCATTAGTGGTTCGAATGTTTTGGAACGCGTAAATTAAGTCTGTATAACCTGTAAAACCTCACCCTTTTTCCCCCCCTTACTCAATGTCCTGTAAAGGGGCCTGTAAGGTATTTTAAATAAAAAATAAAAATAGAAAAGACAGCGTTGCAGAGCATTAAGGCACCTTAAAGTAACCAGAAAGAAAATGATTTTTACACTTAGCCCTGATCACATGATTGAAGTACAAAGCTGTTAAAATGCCAATAAAAATGATAATACGAAATTTGTGAAAAATTCGCCTTTGCAATTTGACCTTTTATTTACCAGCGTATTGAGCGGTGCACAGTCTTAATGGCTTCAAGAACAAAACACGATTGTTTCTAATTTGTAATCTAGAGTTGTGAATACGCTTTTTAAGGAAACATTGAAGGACTACAGTTTTCAACTAGCGAACAAACAAAATGCCGTCCTTTCTATGATACGAGCTGAGATAAAGCTTCCCACGTTTGTGTCGTCGTTTGAGCAGTCCATCCTTACATAGTTTGTTTTGGAATAGTGCCTATAAAAACCGATTCACAGACATTTTCTATAACCACGCTCATCCAGCAGAAATCCGTGTGTTGACAGCAAACGAATGCTAAGAACTGTTCACAGCTCCACGATGAAGTAATTCTGACAAATAACTGAAACTCGGTGTAATAATGGAGTCGTCTAAGCGGCGAATGGTATTAATACTTTTTCCGGGATATCTACTTTAAATTGCGAGCTACTCACCATTTTCCGAAAGGATGGCTATGCCTCAAAGCAAATTTTGTTATCGGACCACAACGCGATGAAATCCAGATGAGGCAGTCATGTACAGCTTTGCTGCAAAAATGTGATGTCCAGAAATGGCGCACGTAATGAAAACATGACTTTATGTTACGTAAAACGAAAATCAAACCACACAGATGCTCATCAGATGCGTAGTCTGAAGTTTTGTGGTTTCGAGTATCCCCAAAAGAAGGTTTTGTGCCTCATATTACATGCATAACCATTATTTTAACGAAATCACTAAAAAATTCTCTGCCTGCCTTTATGGTCATACTCGACCAGTGTTTTTTTTTTGCGTGTTTATGCAATGAGCCTGTCTTCCTAAAATACGCGCACATACCACGCATAAGTACAACCGGAACAGTACGCGCTGAAGAACTACCACTCTCAATGGTAACTTCTCTGACGCACCACGGTGGCTCAGTAGCTACGGCGTTGTGCTGCTGCGCCCAAGGACGCGGGTTCGATCCCGCCATGGTGGTTTTGGTTTTGAATTTCCCGCCAAATGTTTTAAAGTACTGGTGCTCACTGCGGATAGTCCGCGGGTAGCCCGGGGTTCCTGCACACCACAGGAATATAAGGGGAAAATGAATGCCCGTTTACTTTCCGGAGAGCCCCAGTGTTTGCTGATTGCGCCATCGCATTAGTCCCTTATCAGCGGCGCCGTGACCGGTCAGGAAATTGTGTCAAAACAAAACACGAGGCACCACGGAAGGGCCAGATATCACGCCCAGCGCTCTCCCCGTATTTTCGGGTCCAAGGAGCCTGTTTACTCCTACTCGACTGCTCCGGCTGACATGTCTTCATGCTTCCGAGATCCGCTGTGCTTGGGCGACCTTTCATAATTTCGGGTTTCTAAGCCGCTCCGGTTACCTCGCACTGGCGGGTTCCTCGACGCACGTCGCTGGTTTTCCTTTGAACCCACTTTCTCTTTCCTTTCACTCCTTGCATTTTTGGACAAAAGTGTTGCTCTGGTTGATGTGGTCCATGTTCGGAATTTCTTTCTTGTCCGTTTTTCAGCGGAATGTATAGACTAGGTGAGAACAGGTCGACAAGCAGAAATAAATAAAGTCAAGCGGCACAATCTTGCATGCCTCATTACGATGGCCCTTCTTCAATCGTTTTTCGTATATGAAATATTTTGTTTTTATATCTGTGTATTTCTTTCTTCGCGTATCGTATCTTTCTCCCCTCAAAAGGTTTTTTTTTTCCGACACAAAATTTCAAGTTCGCATTCGTATTATGCCCTAAAGTTTTACGTGTGCTATAAGGCCCACTGTACTGGACGACAGAGGATAATTTAGACCTCGCGACATTTTATAACCCGCGCCAAGACCTGGACACGTGGATATATATATATATATATGTATATATATATATATATATATCGCACCAGACCGGTATTCTGGAGGTCGTGGGTTCGGATATCCCACCTGGCGGGCATTTGTTCTCCACTTTCTTTCTTTCTTTCCAAATTCTTTATCTGTTTCAATGACCTACCACATCCTCCCCTTTGCTTTCCGAGGTTTTCTTGACTTCCAAGGTTTATTTCTGTCATATATATATATATATATATATATATATATATATATATATATATATATATATATATATATATATATATATGTATATATATATATATATATATGGTTAGTAGAGACAGGGACACACGAGAAAGACGTAGAAAATAAAAATAAGTTTACTGACGTTTCAGGAAGCGGACTTCCTTTTTTCAGAGTCCTCTTCCTGAAACGTCAGTAAACTTATTTTTATTTTCTACGTCTTTGTCGTGTGTCTCTGTCTCTACTAACCTTATTTTTTCGCGCTCTGTGTGAGTTTTTATCTATCCAGACTATATATATATATATATATATATATATATATATATATATATATATATATATATATATATATATATATAGAGAGAGAGAGAGAGAGAGAGAGAGAGAGAGAGAAATACCCTTTATTTGCACAGTGGATCAAGGCGCGGTGGGCGCAACTCTGAGGGTTGCGACGACTTCAGCCGCTCGAGTTACGAGCTCCTTTTAGCCCTGTGGGTCCTCCATTCACTTGGACACGTGGGCGTACTTGTTTTATCGCTTCATACCGGCGCACACATTTGCCGTAGTTCAGAATCTAACCCGCCAGCGTAGGTGTTTTTTTTATACTTGGGTTTGATCTTATACATGTTTTGTAAAGTCGCTTTTTCGGGCTTCAACGTGAAAAAGTATTGCTTGAACACGGCGGAAACTCCAATTCGACGTGAACGAACCCGATGCAATTGAATACCCCCTTCCGTTATAGGAAGTAAATTTTGCGTTTCAACAGCACTTACCCTAGTTCTTCCGAGTATGGTTGCGGAAAAAAACACAACGTTCGGATGCAATCACTAGAAAACGACTTACGGCTTCAGCACGTGTGGCAGAAACAAATATTCTATGAACTGAGAGGAGTTCATCAAGAACGCCTAGTTGGAGCCGCATTCAATTTAAGTTTATAACGACGTTTGTTACGGCCGAATCCTAGCACGACCACACTTTATAATTTATTACGGTTGATGGCAATATGTCGTTACCGAAGAAGACCATAACTCTGGTTATAATGGGGGTGTACTATAAAATTACTATTATATGGTTTAGCCGCGCAATAATGGTACGTAAGCACGCAAATATTACTTTAAAGTAGTGTGGTAATACCTGGAGTTTTTGCCCAATACGTCATTACCGGAAGAACGCACTGGTTGTATACAATTGTCTTGAGTGACAGAGGAAGCCTACTTGTCAGGATTTCTATACTTATGCTCAAAGCACCCCACCCCATACTTACAATCCTAGACATTCCTACGTCCGTGGGAAGACATTCTAGTTCAAATTAAGCGAGGAAAATTGGGATGGGCGGGACACGTCATGCGCATGAAGGACGACAGGTGGACCATCGATTAACGAAGTGGCTGCCAATAGACCGTAGACGCAATACGGTTCGGTCGGCCAAGGACCCGAAGGAGGAACTGCGAAAATTTGGGGCAAAGGGTAGGCTCAGCTAGCACTCAATAGAGATGGCTGGGGATCTTAAGAAGAGGCCTTCATTCTGCTGTGAACACAATCAGCTGAAGAAGAAGAAGAAGAAGAAGAAGAAGAAGAAGAAGAAGAAGAAGAAGAAGAAGAAGAAGAAGAAGAAGAAGAAGAAGAAGAAGAAGGAGAAGAAGAAGAAGAAGAAAAGGAGGAGGCGGAGGAGGAGAAGAAAAGGAGGAGGTGGAGAAGAAGAAGAAGAAGAAGAATCTCCAAAACTGTTACGCTGTGTGCTTTGGTTGCTTTAGAAATGTATGCGTTTTCCGAACGTCTATTGCATCGGGGTGGATAGATGCGTGGTGTTCCTTGGCCATGTTCATACGAAGGCGTGGAGCCAGGGCAGACGGTCAGTAGTAAACTATTCGTAATAGTACGAAAAACACGGACCTATTTTAAACAAGAGAAACCATCATACAAGGCAAATATAATTTAGGCGAACGCGCTAATTCCAGATTCACCTCCCTTGAGCAACCCTGGAAATTATATGTACGGTCTGATAATTAATTACTCAAACAATCCCCAGGCAGAATAAAGAATAAAGAAATTGGGTATATCTTTAGGACAGGCAACAGTTCACCGGAAGGCCGGAGTATGATACAACTGCCGGTTGGGGCCGTTTGTATGGTCCATGAGCGAGTCTTCAACACGATGTAATAAGGAGGAAGGAGGCCGCGTTCTCGCTTCGTTACACCGTTTCTTCAGTGTAACAATCACCACGACCTCACACATATACAGACACTCTGAGAGTAAAAATACAGTCTCGCCTTATCCCAAAAAGTGGGCACTGTACAACGTGCGGCATGATAGAAAGCACTGGAGCAAGAGATAAAAAAAAGACTGGCGAAGATTGCACTAAGTCGTGCAAGGCTTGAACCATAGCGAAGCTGCAGGATTTCTTTATACCTGAGCACTGAAGGACACATCACCACGCATTTGTACAAGTTTAAAATTGTTTATTTACATGTTCCGTCATCGCTTTGCACTGTGCTAGTAGCAATCGTCGTCATATGCATCGATATCGTAGTGTTCCTCATGCCAAGCATTACATGGGCGGGAGCACTTGACGACAGATGGGGCGCAGCGGCGACGCGTACGTGCACGACGCATGCGCAGCGTTCCTGGAGTAGCGTTAAGGTTCCATGGAGCAGGTCTTGCGCCAGCTGTGGCGTAGTTGGTTGCCAGGCAACGCGAGGCGCTCTTCGGGGTTCTTGCCAGTCTTTTTTTTTTTTTGCTAAGGCCAATGCGCGAGCCGGGGACGCTCGGTGGTCACCTTTTCGCATTTCTCGGCATTTTCTCGCTCCTCTGCGGTTTTTTTTGCTATAGCCACTGCGCGTGCCGGGGACGCTCAGTGGTCGCCGCGAGGCACGCGCTCACGAGCGCTCGGCATTTTCTTGGTATTTTTAACGCGTTACGCGCCACACATTACGGCCAGCTACCACAGCTCCGCTGATAAAAAAGTTGACGGATGATCACCCCAAATATATGGGTATGGCCCGGTGGTGGATGATTACCACCCATGAGCAGCGCCCATTGGCGCAGCCTCGAGGCAATCGCTAGATGGCGCACGCTCGTCTGAGGTGTGTAGGTTGTAGCTTAGGTGTAGAAACGCAGCAATAGCATTGGAGGAAGCGTATACATCATCGCCTGCGTCCACATCGTCTAAGGGGCAGCCGAAAAGCCCTGTCCTCGTTCAGGAAAGTATCGTCTTCGCTCGGTGTTTTCGCAAAAACCAAGCGCTACGAACTCTTGCCGCTACAATACTTCAAAAAGAAATGTACGCGAAGGAAACTCGGGCAAAAGATCGAAGTATGGCCGCTTCATCGTCTGTATGTTTTGCGGCATTAATGCACTCAGCAACACTAAATTTGGGATTACGAAAACCAGCTAAAATGAACCCAGGTACATAACTCGGAAACATAACCCAGCAACATAACGCATTCTCACATCACAAGAGAAATCTTAAGTGCCCTTTGAAGCTTCTTTTTAGATGCGACGCATCTCTTTCACTCGCCTTGTCCCTCCGGCGTCGTCCGGAGTAGTCCGCATCCCTCCCCCATTCTCCTCACCGCGCAAGCTGCGCGCTAGCGCCGGCGCTCGCTCCGTCGCCGTGCCAGCTGTGCGTGGGTGCGGGTTAGCGCGCAGCTTGCGCTCGGTTAACACATGCGCATGCGCTGCTATGCGCTGCTCTCTCTCATTCCGCTGCATATAAACGCGGTAACTGCGCCGCTCCGCTCAGTCGTTCCGCCGCCGCTCCGCCGATGACATCCTCCGATGACCCCCGATGATTTGAATGGAGACTAACAGGCTTGCTGTCGCGATGGTCGGCGCAACCGTAACAAGGACCGGCCACCCCGATGAAAATTTACACCATCTTCCCGCGAGGGGAACCATGGGGTAGATGCGACGCATCGGGGGTGAACATGCTGCGTAAAATATGGACACGCAACAATAATGGACACGCTAACATAACGGAAACGCAACGGAAACCCCGGATGCGTTGCATCTACCCCATGGTTCCCCTCGCGGGAAGATGGTGTAAGCTTTTTCGTTGTTGTTTCGCGTTACGGTGAAATCCACAAAGCCTGACGAATTTTTCTTCCGCCTGCTTCGCCTTGAAACAGGCCATTCAACGGGAATAGAAAACACACCTTCTATGTTACTCTCAACGAAGATCTGTCGGCAAGGTATTATAATTCCCACTTCGGAAGCAGGGATCTGCAAACCGTAAAACGCATTTTCTTGTTGATATCTGCGCGGCGGCGATGCAGAATACGCCTGCAGTGACGCACACCCGGCTAATGACGCCCGCCTCATGGAAAGAAGGGGCTCGGTAATAAACTGTTGACAGTTTTCGTTGTAGGATGATAGACATTTGATAAGGATAGGCGGGAATAACGTGAAGGAGAATGGAAGGAGAAAGAGACTAAGAATGTGGGAACGACAGAAAATGCGGAAAATGGAGGCTATCGTGGAGCCGGTTAACTGCAACCGAAAAAGAGGACGGAGAAACGTTGTCCGCGGAAATGCTGCGTCAGAGGTCAGCAGGGTCCGATATGCATTCACAAGACTCCTTGACAGACAAACACATGGTGCTGGTATCAGTAACGTTAATTCGTGAGAAAAGAGTGGTGTATCATTTCATGACTTACTTTGTAAAACTACATTTGTAGCGGATATCAGCCAATGTATGCCAGAAAACCTTATGAATAAACATTTGAAGCAAGTTTTTCGTAATATGAGCTGAGGGCTTTACAGGGTAAAAAGAGTCATCGTTTCTATCTCGTGATTGTAATAGGGGCACGTGACGCAGGCATAACTCACCGTGCGACCCGCAAGGCAAGACGAAGCTGAAGTCGAGAGATGTCTGGTCGTACTCAGAGGTCTTGATGCATAACGTGAAGTCGTCATCGTCGTCGGTAGTCCTCTCAAACACCGGAGGCAGGGCGACGTCCTCCAGCACGTGCTCCCAGATTGTTTCCAACATGAATGCGCTACGTTCGTTCTTCAATTCGGCTCGTAAAATGGATAGATTTTGAGGGAGTGAGCCTGTTAAACCGTTTCTAACACATACACAAGCCTGCTTTGAATCATGGTTAAC
Organism: Haemaphysalis longicornis; assembly: GCF_048455015.1. Taxonomy (NCBI): domain Eukaryota; kingdom Metazoa; phylum Arthropoda; class Arachnida; order Ixodida; family Ixodidae; genus Haemaphysalis; species Haemaphysalis longicornis. Next base: position 232,352,135 of record NW_027526295.1, on the reverse strand, counting down.
GTAGCATTCTTACAGCCAATGAGGCAGCCGCTGCTGACCTATTACTGTCATTCCGCTCCCTAAATGGCTGATAATGCTGCATTGATGTAGCCGCGTGTCCTGTCGAAGTTCCGTGCGCGCGAGTCATAGCCCGTGTAAAAAGCCATCTCATAAAAAAGGCGAATTGCTCAAGCTTAAACGGGTTCCTCGGTTCAGTCGGCAAGCGAACAACTGAAACGCATCTAAATTTCAACCTAGCATTGTAGAAAGAACACCGGTAAGTGAAGAAATAACAAATCCGTAAGACCCACACTGCATTGCGGCTGCCGGATGCACATTCACTTGACCCGTAGGTCCGTTTTCAGGAGCTGGATACGGCCCACATGCTGAGGAGCAGCACATTCAACCTTCCGCGCACAAGATTCACGTTCAGCTCAGGCAGGTACGTGGGAAGTCCATCTCGGAGGCCCGCACGAGGACAGCTCAATTCGAAGATACTCTGGCCGCCAGGGTTCCATCGCCATACTCAGTCCAGGCCCACGGCTGCCCACGTGCTACTGGATGCCGCACCGTGAAGGCGTAAACTTGGCAGCTTGCACTGATAGACACCGCCCTGTGTAAGCGAGAAGGCAGCAGCGTATATCACCGCCAGTAGAGTCGAGGAAAGAAAAAAAGAGCGGCAGGTGCGAATAATAACCGTGCGAACGCAAGGAAGGAAAGTGTATTTCCGCGAGCGCGGGGGTGAAATGAGCGGAGCGAGCAGCAGCTCTTGGAAGGAGGTCGTTACGCCAGGCAGCGCTGCCCTGGCTCCGTCACAAAGGCGCGTCCCTCTTTGTGACCGGTTAGTTCAATCGCCGGCTTCGAATGTAATCGCCGCCGGAATGGGGTGCGGGTGACCTGCCACGAGGCGGGGGAATCGGCACAGTTTTTCAACATTCGTTACGAGCAACGGCAGTTCGGGCGTTTATATCCTATCTCCTCAAACAAGCTCTCTAGTTTCTTTTTTCTATTTTGTGCGATGAAACATGAACGCAAGAACACGGTTATGTTGAAAGCTCGGATGCACCAAAGTTCAGTCAAGGAAAGGCCGTATTGGGTTAAATTATGATTTTTGTTAGGCGTACCCAGAGAGAGGAAGTCGTGTCGTGCCAGGAATGACAAAGTGTGACGAGGATAAAAGTATTTATCATGCTCAAAACTCAAATAGGTTGCTTTCCTGTAAGCACCATGTTTACGCGTCTACGTTAGACGAGATGTTGGATTCAAGCAAAAACGCCCGTGTGTACGAGATTTCGGTGCATGTTAAAGATCCCCAGGTGGTCAAAATTAATCCGGAGCCCTCCACTACGGCGCGCCTCATCGCCTGCGTTGCGTCGGCGCGTTAAAACCGTACAATCAATCAATCAGATGTTGGATTCAGGAAATTCTTAACACCGGTACGCACACTGCTTTTCGTGTTTCGATTTGGAATTTCTTTCGCTTGACGCTGCGTAAGGACGCAAGCTTAGGAGCAATAACAGTTATGGTGCGGGCCAAGCGGTCTGCAGTTCTTGATTCTAATTAAGAGCGCCAAGGTGTAAATCGCTGTATGCCTGCGCATTTAAAAATAGGCCAAAAAACAACGAATTGAGAAGCCATACCACTTCGTGAAGGTTGGTGGCTGAGGGTATACCTACTAAAATACGGCGAATACCCACTCAACATTTCTTCAGAGAGCAGACACCAACGCCACCAGACGGTAGAATGTGTGCGATGCACAGACAAAAGCGGAAATCTTCTTCCTATACACATTCCCAAAATGAAGCAAAAGTTGACATCGATAACTTAGTGCACACGCACTGTGCTTAGATGAAATGTGATCAACACACCCGCTGCGGCTGGTGACTATGAAGTGGATGTTTCCAAACCAGACGAGAAGGGGTTCACCCAGTTCCTGTTAGAAGTGTTTCGTCTAAAGAAAGCCGGCTTTACGATTTTGAAAGCTGTCTTTTTTGCCCCCTGTCGAGTCAGAAGATTGAAAAATAGTGATTCAAGGCATTGCTTAGTTGCATTTTAGCAACGCACTAAAGAGATAATGTATGCATAGCATAACAAAAGAATTTCAAAATCAAGTAAGATGCTTTAAAACTGCAGGGTCCGATAAGATTTCGCCATATGTGGCACTGTGACAGAGAAACCGGCGAGGGAACATGTGCGGTCTTCATGCGCGGTCTTCAAAGTCTTCATTTACCTTTCTTGGTATATCTAAATTAACAAGTTAGGGTGGAAAGAAGCTAGTTAGGCAATTACCAGTACTAGTGAAATAACTGTTGAAGTTGTTTGAAATTTCTACCGTGACATCACCGGGGAAAATACGTTTTACTTGACCTACACCTGTTACGTCCTTTATGGTGTTCCACAGCAGCTTAGAATTGCCCTTCTGCTCGGTTATAATTTTTGTGTAATACTGCTCTTTTGCTTTCTTCATAACTGCAGCATAGATATTTCTGTAGTATTTATACCACTGTGGTAATAATTGTTTGTTTGATCTTTCTTCCACCTGCGGTGGTAGGTATCTTTTTTCTTCCTTATTAAGAGTATGTCCTTAGTTACCGAGGGGCAAATAGCATGATTATATTGTCACAAATACAGCGACGACGCAGCTGTCTTGAAGGAAAAAAAAAAGTTTATTGAATCGAACTTGTGCTGTCTTAACAACCCCCAAAAATACACAGGCGGCGAAGCAGCAGTCAACAAATTGACGTGCGCGGGTGAGTGTCGGTAAATTGAATGCCGTGGCGGCTCCCCTGGGAGTATTTATCTTTCAGCGCGGGTGTTTCTCGAAACGCCAAATTACAACAACAAGAACACTGGAGATCACAGAAGATTATTCTAGGCTAGTGACGCCAGAGCCAAAAACGTCTGAGCATATTGCCGCTAACCATGCATTGGGTTTTTTTATTTGTGTTTTGCTTTGCCGCCCGGCTGCGCCGGTCTGTGTTATCGCTGTTGTCTGTGTGCCAAGGGAGGCGCGTGTTCCGTTCTTTCTTTCTGTGCCGCATGTGTTATCTCTTCTGATAGGGAGAGCGTTCCGAACTAACGTTAACAGCCTAGAATAATCTTCGTTGATCTACAGTGTTCTGGATACACTTCGACTATTCGAGAAACCCTCGCGCTGAATGATAAAGTCCCGCAGAGCAGATGCCGCGGCATTCGATTCGCCGTCACTCATCCACGCACGTCACTTTGTTGACTGCTGCTTCACCGCCTGTGTATTTTTAAGTTGTTAGGGGAGCACAAGTTCGCTCCAATAAACTTGGTTTTCTCCCTTCAAGACAACTGCGTCGTCTTTGGCTTCGTAACAATATGACTTCCAATCCCAAGATAGAGTCATTGTAACCAGTATTTGGTGGCCGATAAACCACACCAATCGTAACAACAAGCTTGAGGTAAAAAAAGAGATTCAACATCATTTTTACTACATGAGATTTCACTCAAACGATCATATTCTATTCCATATTTTAAGAAAAGGGCAACGCCGCCTCCACAGGATAGGCCGTTTCTTGGCAAGGACAAACACACGATACCTGGTATTTGAATAGCTTCACGTTCCATAAGCCAGGTCTCGGTTACCGTAATAACATCATGCACAACGAGTGTTGGAACAGAAAAAGAAGTTGATCAACATTTTTACAAATACTACGAAAGTTGCAGTTCAGACCCCTGTGAGTGGGAAAGGCCTATGAGTGGGAAAGGCCTATCCGTAGTTCACATCCTAATCACATGCAAGGCACGTGATACAATACAAGACAAACATTTCCCTGAACTCTGCACACAACACATTCTACTGCACCCATCGTGTTTTTTGGCCGACGAACGGATGTTTTCTGTACAACGTGTGGTTGAGCTTTTAGCAGGGATAAAATTTTTTTCAGCTCTTGCCTTATCACGCATGATCATCTGGCCCTATGACCAGCCATTATCATTGTCTTTTGCTTCGTTTCGCTTTTAGATATTTCAGAGGTCTTTAGTATTTACGGTTAAATCACCCCTTCAACAACTCGTTCTTTCGCGCTGTTGGCCCTTGTTGGCCTTGCCCAATTAAACACCAACCATCAAGTCCAACTTCAAGTTCAACTTCAGGTTCAAGTTCAAGTTTATTGTACCAGAAATAAATACATCTGCGTAGGAGTATACAGGTAGGACCCCTGAACTCAGGAATGAGTTGTAAAATGGGTCCCTACGGTGTATTAGGTATCAATATTTTTGAGCAGTTATAAACAAACATTCATTCTTCTTGTACAGGCCGTTGTGAAAAAGACTTGTCGAATAAATGCGTGATAACACAAAAAAATGACAATCACGGAGGAGGAGAAAGGTCATTGGCCACGAAAAAAAGAAGGGAGAGCAAAAAAAAGAAGAAAAAGAATGATCAACCATGTTGAAAATCAAGGAAAAAAACAATGGCAACAAAAGTGAAACAATGGCCATATGAACACTACTAAGATCGGTAAATCAGTCAAACAACGTAAACACTTGATATTTTAGTTTTTTTTAATATATAAAATGATTGTGCTGACGTGATGCTCTCTGGGAGTTTGTTCCATAAACGTGCAGGCGCGAAGGAAAAAGAAAAAAATCCATAGTTCTTATCTCACCTACTGCTGATATGGTTGGGCAAGTGGTTCGAAGGGAGTATTTTGTACAGCGGTGTGTAACTGTAATGGAAGGGCAGGTGATGACATTGCGATTTATCTTATACAGAACAATCGGGGCATGATATTTTATACAAGTGCTTAAGGGAATTATATTCAGCATTTTATATACAAAGTTAACAGATTCATATATATGTATGGATAGCATGGCGCGAATAGCTGTGTTTTGGGCAATTTCGATAGGTGATAGGTGGTGCGATAAGTTGAACCATATACACTGGCTGCATTATGTATTGCAGGAATGTAATAAGCTATACTACAGTATAATCGTAATTTTAAGGGGTAACACAAGGCGTACCTTACAAAGCATTAGAATTTTTTGGTAAATTATACGTGCAGTTTCTTCAGCATGCTTGTGCGATAGAAGTTTGTCGTCTAAGTATACGCCCAAGAACTTTGTGTATTTCACGTTTTCGAGGGTATCATTGTTGAGCCGCAGGACTGCATTGTTTAATAAAGGGGTGTTTTTTGCTGAATAGGTAATATAGTTGCTCTTTATAACGTTTGCAACGAGATGGGTGTGTTTTAACCATTGGGACTATTTGGCTAAGACGCCATTAGCTTTTTTATAGGGGTCCGATTAATTTCTGGCTGTCAGTAAATTGTTAGTGTCATCAGCGTACAAAACGCATGGTTCTTCTACATACACACGTAAATGATTGATATAACACCAAATAACATAACACAGAATAACAGAAAGTAACACCGAATAACACACAACACAGGATAACACACAATAACACATCATCATCAGTTTATAAGCGTGGGCACCATTTTCGGGGAAGTGAGTGTGTCAGCAGAGCATTATGTGTGTGTGTGCGTGCGTACGTGCGTGTACATGCGTGTGCATGCTTGTGCGTGTGTGTGTGTGTGCGCGCGTATGTGTGTGGGCACACAATGTATTTGTTATAGCTGACTCTGAACATTTCAATACGCTCACGTAAACTCACGAGACGGCCTTTAAAATTGCGAGCTTGTCTTGAAAAGACAAATCTTTTCGTATTCAGGTAGCAAAAATCATCCACGAACTCATACCACAGATAACAGGCGACACACGCGACTACACGCCGACAGGCCGGCCTAGCACCTAACCGACACCGCACTAACACGTGGAAACGCACGAGAGATTGCGGTGCGGGCGAAATTCGCTAAATTAGTCCATTCCGCCAGCCGATTTTTCAGAAAAAGGCAAGAAACCTTGACTCATCGCCGCAGAGAATTCGCTACATCTAGGTTCACCGTCGCAACTCCTCCAGTATACATAGAGGTCGCAAACACATGTGCTTCAATGAAGGTGGAAATGGGGAATTGAAAAACTTCGTTAAAAACGGGAATTCGTTACATGGAGGTTCGTTACATCCAGGTTTAACTGTATCGTTTAAATCCTTCTGCAGCTTTTTCAACAGTTCAAACACTTGTAATATGGGCTGCTTTATGCACGTCGTATAATTTAGGACTCATTCCGAATAGTTTTATCTCCTTCTCCGTGTTATAAAAATTGCGGGTATTCATTGCGCGCATACATCCCAAAAGCTATGAGTAGCTCTGTTATTAGGGGCGAAGCCCCTTTATTAGGGGCTCGGGCTGTCGTCGTCTCTTGTCGTCGGCGTCGGTTCATGTAGTCACGGTACTCAAATACCGGGACACTCGTTTTCCAACGCCCCGCGGTAGAACGTAACGTGTACTAAAAGAACACACAGAGAAACTCGTTTTCCAACGCCTTACGCTAGAGCGTTTCATCTCCGGGGGCTAGAACGTATACTTTTCACACCGGGACGCTCGTTTTGCAACCCCTCGCTCTAGAATGCTTCGTGCTTCAAAGACACGAGACTTTTACAGCAAAGCTGTATACCTCTACCACCAACGGTTTCATCTCGCTGGGCCAAATCGCCAAGGCGCCAGGAATACACTTATACACTGCATGCTTCGCCCCTCCCCAGCCTTCTCGTCAGTGGAGATGGCCCGGTTTTTTGTTTTCTCGGGGATGGGTACTGGATAGGATATTGGCACGCCCATCCTAATGACGACCGAGACTAAAGGGGTATCCAGATGCAGCGACGGCGACAAGCGACGCGAAAAATTTATTTCAATGGGTACGACAAACAGGTGCTGTGGGCGACAACGCAAGCGAAAAAAATAATACACTGCCGCCAATGCCAACCGTCGCTGTAGCTCGCTTGTGGGCTGCTTCTGGCAGGCATAAAAGCGAGCGACGGTGACGCCCCGTCGCTGACGCTGTCGTCGCCCCCGGCGTTCCTGTGTATAATTTCTGTGTGTCACCTATTCCTGACGAAAAGCTGCATGAATTCTGTCCAGAATACTCGCATCAAATTCAAACATGGTTTCCCGATCACGGGTCAACAGCTGTCCGAGCCCCAAAGCTCTCTTCGTACGTCTACACGTGGCGAAAGGGGCGAATATTCGCGCATGGGCGTTCGACGTGTCATGTATTTCGCCCTGTTTTCTTTTTAACCCATCTACTGCGAGGACACGTTCACCAATAAAACCGAATTCATCTACCTCGTGCCATCCCAGAATCTAGAGCGTGGTTTCAGACGATTCTCTCCTCCTCAAGGAACCTTGAACACAGCACGTGCCGGGCGTACAAATGGCGCAGAGATTCAGCTCGCCAATGATTGTGTGCTACGCCTGCCCTTGTGCCACGTGTTCTCTGTTTCAACGTCTATCAGGCTGACATAGTTCTGAAAAAAAAAGGGTTTAAACTTTTCTTCATGGAGGAAGGACCTACGGTGCAGTGTATTGCCCTTTAAAATTTCTATACAAGCTTCATCCACTCCCAATAACAAATCCGGCCTTTTAGATTTTCGTCGAGTCGCGTATCATGCCGTGTACTCGCCTTCCGGACATTGTTTAGTGAGTCGACTATGATGCAGTGTTTTTATTGAAGCTGATGGGCACAGGTTCTCTCCGGAAGGCGTCTGCGTGCTTGTTCAGTTTCCTGCTTTTATATTTCGGTCGGTAGCAATATGGCCATGTTGTGCGCCTTTCAAGGCTCCCTTCCTGTATTAAAAGTGAAAGATGTATCTCTTGTGACTCAAGGGAGCGGGAAACAGACGCTATGCAGAACGCTGTTTTTTAAAGACGCTACCTCCCGAGTGCGACACATTGTGTTTTATCATTGTGCGCATAACCTCTTGAACAAGAGAGCCATGTTCGCAAAGGAAAATACTCCCTTACACAGCAGTCAGCCTCCGGTGACAGCTGCGCAGATGTCGGCCCATTTCAGCATTCAATAGGATCTGACTGACGTAAACGAAATGCAGATTTCAGCCTACGTGTGGCAAGGTCATTTCACTGTTTCTAATGTATGTCCCACAGGAGACAGGCTTAAACGCCGCAGTTCAATTGCAGCAAGACTTCTGTTCCGAAAACATGGAGAAATCTCCTGCCCGACACTTTGGCGTCGCGAGGAAAACTGGATGACAGGTTACAAAACTTGTTTTGACGTGTACTCGTAGACATGTACAATGTTATAACTTCGCATTTCTGGCAGAAATGAAGAAAAATAAATCCAAAACTAGCAGAATCAAATCATGATGCAAAAGTTCAAAGCTGTCGCAAAACTTAAGAAGAAGTCACAATCATCGACCAGGTGGATTAACCAGGGGGATAGAGAATACGAAATATGTAAAATGCTTACAAATTAGAGCAATACATGCCGACTGCACTACGTAAATTTTTTATTAGGCTTTCCGCTCTATGAAGTAAATCAAAGCGTGCACAGACACACACACGCGTGCCCTACTCGATACAAAAACTACACGCGAATAAATGTATTTTTCCGTGTGGAAACAATTCCATTTCCCATTGAACTCGGTGGCTGAAGACGCAATTTCATAAAAAATTGCTGTTTTGCAAGAATCGTTTGCATGCATTTCCTCGGAAGATAGGAGATAAAAACAAAATGTAGGTCCGAGGTTGCTCGATCACACTTAAATATTTAGTCGTTGTACTGTACAGCTGCTTTTTTGGAATAAGTTCCAGTGGCCGTTCGAAGACTTTGGCTAGAACTATTAACTGAAATCGAATAAGTCATTGAATAATTTGCGCTGAATTCCTCTTTTTAAGCAATTGGTAATAACGCAGAATGCGGTGACAAATGTATTCATATACGTGCCAACACAAACACATAACCATGCACACAGTTGTATTCAATGCAGTCCTCACGTTTGCGAGAGGAATCACGATAACGCTGATTAGAAAAGAAAACAGCGCGTAATTTAAATCTGTTATCATCATCATATCATTATTGTTATTTCAGCTTAAACGCCCTATCTAGGGCATTACATAAGGGGGGAGGTACGACTGCTTGCGAATGGTCATATTAACTGAGAGGAAAAAACACAAGAACAGCACTAAGAAGAAAATTACACAAAAGGTGAAAAGGGAGAAACATGGCAGCGTATACATGTTCGTTGAAACAACGTCAAAGATCCCCAGGCGGTCAAATTAATCTGGAGCCCACCACTACAGCGCGTCTCATCGCCTGTGTAGCGTCGGCGCGTTGAACCCTACCATCAATCAATCAATCAATCAATCAATCAATCAATCAATCAATCAATCAATCAATCAATCAATCAATCAATCAATCAATCAATCAATCAATCAATCAATCAGAAATGGAAGGCGTATCTGCTGCGACCAGGAAATCACGCATTGCCGCCCCGTTCTGGCGATACCTATAGCTTTCGCAGTGCTTCCAGACGCGAAGGAAAAAGCGAAAGAGTTTACCGAAAGTGTTGCAGAGTTCCTTGAAGCGTACCTTATCCAAAAAGGCGGGAGTGGAGTGCGTCAGCCCACCATCTATTCAGTAAGATGGACTGAATTCCTGGAGTGCGGGCCAGAACGTCATTTGTGACGTCATGTATGATTCACATTAAAGGAACTCTGTAATAGTTCCGTTAAACGCTTCCACTCTTTTTTGCACACTGGAAGCAATGCGAATGCTATATTTATCGCCAACCTGGAGATACACTAGGTAATTGCTACTCGTAGCGGAAACGTATTCCGTTTCGGCTCTGCTTTTGTGGCTTTCTTTTTAAAGTGGCTATCGAATGCGTTCATTGCTGCAACTGAATGAAAGCCAGTCAATAGTCGCTACACCGCTATAATGACGGAATTCCAGCAGATGAAGAACACCACGACCGGGAAAAAGGGAAAAAAATCTTTTATGCTAGTTTCTCAGTTATTTGGGGGCCATAGAGCAGTAATTCTTGGCATAGGTACTTTGTAACCCCCTAATCTAAGTACTGGATGTGTTGGCTATGTTCTACAAGAATTTAAGATAAAAAAAAAGTTGGAAAAAGTGTTCCAGGGTCCCTTTAGGGTACAGTTTTTTAAATAATAAATTTTAGTCGGAAGTGGCACCTTGTCTGTGATGTTCGTTTCTTCTCGTCTCCGCGTTTATTGTGGCTTTAAACCCCTTTCACTCATTCATCCCACGCCATTTAGCAGCGGTCTTGTATCCCTTCGCGGAAGAGCTCACGATTTCACCACGATGAAGCGGAAGCAAAGCTGGTCCAATGATAAAAAAGACCGCGCACACCGACTCACTCTGTATGAGTGTCGAATAAAAAAGCATCAACGTTCAATTGAACGCCGCGGGGCGTTCTGTGCCACGCGGAGCGCCCTGCCTCAACGGTGACTGCTGCGCCGTTGGAAAAGAAGAGCACCAGCGGCCGTAGTGCGAAGCTGACCACGAGAACAGCGGAAGCCAAACAGCTGCCGCTTCCGCCATCGCTCCGCCGGCCTTTAACGTGGTTTAGCGCCTGTCCATGAGTTGCCAGCAGCGCGCACTCTTTTTCTCTGTTTTATTTCTGGGGCGCGCTATGAAACACATCAATGGGATACAGACGGCAGACGAGGCCGGCGGTAGGTTTACCGCTCAATGGGCCTACATGCGGTCGCCGGAGAAGTTCAGTTGGGCATATAAAATTGTGTATCACAATGCATACATACATACATACATACATACATACATACATACATACATACATACATACATACATACATACATACATACATACATACATACATACATACATACATACATACATACTGCAAGGGGGATTATTAATAGCGAAGCGCAGTGTCACAGAAACGAGTAGACCAGGCTATGTCGGACAGACTAATCTTCAGCTTCTGTGTCGCGGCCGCTGCTGGCGATGATTCGTGAGGGCAGGTAATGACAATGATGGATTAGAGGCCACACGGGCTGGTTGGCCAGTGGTTGCACCAATTTCTCATTACAATACATACATACATACATACATACATACATACATACATACATACATACATACATACATACATTCATACATACATACAGACATACATACATGCATGCATACATACATACATACATACATGTATACATAGATACATACACTCATACATACATACATACATACATACATACATAGATACATACATACATACATACATACATACATACATACATTCATACATACATACAGACATACATACATGCATGCATGCATGCGTGCCACGGAGCAAGAACAATATAGGAGGGGAAACGAGGCTTTCTACCGCGGCCAGATAATGTCACAAGCGCTCGTCATACGTTAAGCTAGCGGCATCTGCCGCGGGGGAAGAGACTGCGAGGCTGCCGCTTTCGCCATTGCACTTCAAAGCCACGGAAAGAAGTGCGGCCGCTATCATTTCGTCCGTCAGGTGCCGCTACCCTATCCTTCATCGTCGCCGTGACGAAGCTTTGCGGTCCGCCTTGGTCTTCGTTGTGACATTATCGGGTCGCTCGCCCGCGCTTATCGCGATGGGTCGTTTCGCCTCCTATATATTCTTGCTCCGTGATGCGTGCATGTATCCATCCATCCATCCATCCATCCATCCATCCATCCATCCATCCATCCATCCATCCATCCATCCATCCATCCATCCATCCATCCATCCATCCATCCATCCATCCATCCATCCATCCATCCATCCATCCATACATACATACATACATACATACGTACGTACGTACGTACGTACATACATACATACATTTTACGGAACGCAGCCTTATGCTGTGTTCACTAAATCGGAGCGATGATATAATTTAAACTGTTAATGTAGTGAAGTTACGCGGAGCTATATAGAGCGAAAAATCGATTTCTCTGGAACGCTCCTTTCCGAGAAGCTATATCAGGCAGCAGGAAGATTTTCAGCTAGGAAAACACATTTTCTGTGGTTTTGTTATGTTTCCAGTGCAGTGGGCAAGACTAACGCTACTTGGAATTAAATATGAAACATGTTTGCTAAGCGTTTCATAAAGTGTCTTTTTTTGTGCTACTTTGAGAAAGTCATTATGACGATAAGTACAACAGAAACAAATTCTTTCGGGTGCCTTTTTTAATCCGAAAGTTCTCCGCAAGGTCTCCGCAAGCGCCCAACTTACGGCTACACACTTCGGGAGTCGGCGCTCACCCGGAAAACTTTTTCTTTTTAACCCACTTTAGAAGCACTCCACTAATGAAAATTCGCAAGCAGTCTCAAATATTTAATATGCAAGAGTGAGTTGAAAATAACAGAAAGAAAAACCTTCACTGGTCGCCTGCAATTAAATAATGCAGCTGCAGATCAACAGTTCGCTGTTTCACTCAGTGGTTAAGTTTTGCGAATTCCTGTCATGATGTTGGTCATTTTTATGGTTTGTTACAAATTGACGCTACCCAAGCATGGAAATTAAAAAAAAAAACACCTTTTTCTAACGTCACGCCCTACGCCAACACTAATCAGGAAAATGCACCCTCGGCTGCTGCAGAGTAAATTTAGAGCGCGCGGAAGAGTAAGAGTTCCTGGCAATAAGGTGTAGCGCAGAGCTTCGAGAGCGTTTTAAGCTTCTTGGTGGCTATAGTAACCACAGGCTGGCTGGCTCACTTAGGAAGTGCACATACCCTCTACTCCTTAATGAGTTGCAAGTGAGCCTCCCCAACATTTTGTGGGGCGATCGCGAGCGGCAGCATGAGTGGCGAGTGCGAGGGGCCACTTTTAAGTGCGGTGGACGTTCACCGCGAGTGGATCTAACCACTCGCAATGAACGCGCTCACAGCGGCGAGTATAGTCGCGGTGCGTGTGATGGGCCCCTCACTAGAGAGAGAGAGAGAACAGTCTTTAATGAAAACTGGCGATGTCAGCCCAGCTAAGATGCCTGGCTTGCTACGCCAGATGAATGCGATGACGATGATAATTATAATGATGAAGAGGAATACATATGATTTTAACTAATTACAAAGTCTGATCAAGACTTGTGTCTTTTAGGTATGCCAATAAGGCTTTCGTTGCACGAGCGACACGTTTGGAAGAGTTCCAAGGACCTAATACGTACCTCAGTTCTAGTTTTGCGGACAGCGGCCGGCCCAGGGACACTGCGAGAGACACTCTTTGTGTAGTAAAGCGCACACAGTCACATATTAGGTGTTGGAGGTCTTCACGCACACCACACTGTGGGCACAGAGGCGAGGAGGACTGATTGATTTTGTAGCAGTAGTATCGCGTGTAGGCGACGTTCAACCGCATGCGGTGCAGTACTGCTTCATCATGCTTGGATAGTCCCGGTGGCATCTTAAAATTACAATGCGGGTCGATAGAGTAGAGGGGCGCGTAATGGCGAGATGCGTCTGCCCAAAGCGATCGCTGCATGCTCCATGCCACACTAGATGCAAGGGCTGAAGCATCTTTGCGAGAGAATGGCACCGGTATTTTTGATCCGTGTTGGTCATGCGCTTTGGATGCTGCAACGTCCGCCTTCACATTTCCAGTTATCCCGCAATGGGCAGGGAGCCACTGAAGTGCTATTTGATGGTGCGCTTGCAGAGCTTGAAGATGTAAAGCTTGTACATCAAGCACAAGCTGATCTTTGGGGAAAGACGCCAGACATTGCAGTGCAGCCCGAGAGTCCGTGAAGATGGCCCACGTGCGTGCCGGCTGCTCGATGATGTGAGCCAAGGCCATCCGCAGAGCTGCAAGTTCGGCGGCCGTAGATGATGTTTTGTGGCTGAGCATGGCACTGAGGGTGGTGCGGGACGAAGGTATCCACACTGCGACAGTGGATGATGTGGATGACACCGATCCATCAGTGTACAGATGTGTATGACCTCCGTATGTGTTGTACATATATTCAAGAGCAAAAAACCGTAGAGCGGCAGGTGGAAAATGCTCCTTGCGTGTAATTCCGGGCACCGTGGTCACTATTTTCATGGGCGGGAACATCCAGGGCGGGTGGAGATGAAGTGATGGCGGCTGGTAATGCTGCGGCAGGAAGTCGCACACTTCAGGGACTGAACTTGGCGCTAAAGGGTGGTCACATTGCCTGGCCACAATACGCAGTCGCACACGGAGAAGCTCCTGCGTGCCGAGAGCCAAGGGTGACAGACGTCGGCATTCCGTCAATGTTCCAACAGTAGATGTAGTTTTCGGAACACCAATGCAAGTCCTCAAGATCTGTGCTTGCATAGACTCTAGAGCCTTGATAGTTCCTTAAGAAAGCGGGACCAAAATGGCGATGCTGTAGCGTATGAGGCCAACGCACAGCGCTTCATAGAGCCGAAGGAGAGAGTTAACGGAGCAACCGCCGGAGTTTCTGGAGAGCATGCTGAATATACGGGCGATTGAGGTAAGCTTCTCCTTGAGATGGCGGACATGAGGTGACCAGGTGAGTGACCTGTCGAATGTCACCCCCAGAAACCTATAGCTGGGAAGGTATGGAATGTCAGTGCCGCCAACAGTGAGCCGGTAGTGCGTGAGGTCCCGCTTCGTAAACGCCAACGCAGCACATTTGCTAGCCGAAATTTCCATTCCTCGGGCTGCCAAGAACGATACAATGGAGTTGATTGCTCGCTGCAGTCTCGACCGCAGCACACGTCTGTTTCGGCCAGAGCTCCATATGCAAATGTCGTCCGCGTACAAGGAGATTTCAACCGATTGGGGCAAGCATTTTTCCAGGTCTATAATGGAGATGTTGAACAGCGTGGGGCTTATCACCCCGCCCTGGGGAACACCTCGAGTCACTCTGTACAGTGCTGAGTCGCCGCTGTGTGTTGACATGTATACATACCTATCGGAGAGATAGTCTGATAGCCATGCATACATGCGGCCTCCTATTCCTGAAGACTTCATCGCCGAGCGAATAGCATCATGCGCTACGCAGTCATAGGCTGATTTGATGTCCAGGAACACAGCAATGATGATGTTCCGCCGATACTTAGCTTGTTTTATGCTGGTTGCAAGGGCAATGGCATTATCGATGCTGCCGCGGCCCTTGCGGAAGCCAGACATCTGTGGCGGGTATACATTTCTGACTGTCAAATCCCAGTCCAAGCGATACAGCACCATCTTCTCCATCAGTTTGCCGACACAGCTCAGGAGGGCTATGGGACGGTAAGACTCTATGGCCGTTGGAATTTTCCCTGGCTTTAGAACTGGCGCAATGCGGGCGTGTTTCCATTTCGGCTCTAGTCGGCCGGTCTCCCATGAGCGGTTAAAAACGTTTAGAAGGCAGCCTTTCCCCTTTTCGCCTAAATGCGAAAGGGTTGTATAGCTGACGTCGTCCGGACCTGGGCACGTGGATTTTTTGATGGAGGCTAGTGCAGCCAGCAGTTCTGCCATTGAGAATGGAACGTCCATGGCACTCACTACTTGCAGTGATAACGCTCACGCATTCGTGGCCGCCACTTGCGCTATCGACTCGTACGTACAAACTCTTATTAACCACGTAGTTGACGGTAACTCATGCAAGACACCATGGTAGAGGTTCTGCTACAGCTGAGTCTAGTCTTCTCTCTTCGACTGCGCGTGCAGTTCTCTAAAATACGATTTAAATAGGCTTCAGACGGCCTACTGCACAGATAAATACACGTGTTATGAAGGGAGTCAATGCACCCACTTGCGAAGGCTGTTTCGTGCGCGGAGTGCTGCTCGCAGCAGTTGGTGTGGGTTACGTCGTCCTTCGGGGCAAAACGTATACACCCATGCTTCCGCTGCGAGTTAGGAAAAAGGCTTAGAAGAGTTTCGCTCCCGCGTCGGTCCGGTAATTTTAGGTGCGGAGTACCTTAGGACCGCACAATGTCCGTCCACGTCCGTGCGCATAGCAATTGCAAAAAATCACGCAAGCACCGGCAGGATTCGAGCTTGTGTCCGGCAGACCTGACAGAGTTAGTGTCAGTCGTCTTACCCATTGGGCTACGACCGTGAGTTGGTAACCGAGAGTCAAACGGAGAGTCAAACGGGGAGAGTCAAAACTCTCGCCTATAACGGTGCGGAGTACCTTAGGACCTTCCAATGTCCGTCCGCGTCCATCCGTGCGCACGCCAGCATCAAGCAAAAATCAAGCGAAATCCGATTTGAGCCATGAGTTGCAGTTTCATTTAGGGAATCATTCAAGGTGCAACTCACGGCTCAAATCGAATGACGGTCGGGGCGCAAACCGGATGTCACTCGGGGCGCAACTTGGATGTAATTTCGAGTCCCCGTACTCCGCACCCTCGCCATCATCCACGGAGTGGAGATGCTGCCATTTTTGCTGCACTTCGCTTGCTAGCCTTCTCACGGCACACGCCACATAGGCCATCATAAAGCGCAATTTAAGAGACCTCGCGCACGTCGAAAGAGCAACCGGCGATTCTCACGTGTCAGAACGGCGAATAGATTCGCATAAGCGAATGCCGTGTTGCGGAGGAAGATGTTCGCTCTCGAGGAGCGTTGGAGTTGTACACGCATCAGTATCTGTCACGACTCGTAAAGCCTGCGAGCGTTCGCCGACGGCGGACCTAAGTGCAGCTTGTCATCTCCTCTAGTAATGAGGATAAATCTGTGCGTGCTCGTTTAACTTAATAAGGAAGCTATCGATTTTCCCCCATGGCCTGATACGTCCGCTCAGTTTTACTAGTAAGGATTGCTGGCCCCGAATAGGTACTTCGCTTTCCGTCGCCTCTGGCGTCTGGGTTTCCTCGCTTGTCTCGTGCGCGCGCTTTGCTACTTCCCGTTTGACAAAACGAAACGTAGCGGCCGCTCGTGCTCGTCGCAAAATACGCTTAATTTCCGCGTTGCGCCTTGTTGAATCGGTTGTGACATCTGAATGCGCGCTTGTTGCAAATGAAGTGGCTCCTTTTCGTTTCGCGCACTGGGTCCCGCAGTCGGCATCGAAAGAACAGTTGCATGGATTCGTGCCGCCGGTTGACAAGGATGCGTTGATTTCTGCGTGAAGGCTTCAGACGCCCTTCGGATAACGTGAGCCGCGTGTCGTGGCTGAAACGCCCCATTTCGTGAAAATAAAATACCAGTTGCTTGCTCTGAAATAGCGTACGTGAACGGTGTACTTCCGAGTGCGAAGTTGCATGGCTCCTTCAAATTAAGTGACCGTTGCATTTTGCTTTCTATTCGTAAGCCTACCGGTCCTGTAGTGAAGTTGTTTGCTGCTCCTGATCACTGAGAAGTACCTGTAGGCGACTACTTCGCGCATTTCCTGATACAGAGATTGTTCCGTATGCGAGCGCAACGGCTGGCAGCAGGGAGAGTTGCGGAAACCGGCGGCTGGCGGGACATTTAGGGTGCTGGTCTCGTTGTGTGTAGTGGCAAATGCCTTTCGCTGTCACGGCGATCTGATAGCGTAGTGCGCGCGAGCGTTTATGATGGAGAAAAGCAGAGCACACGTGTTCTCCACACCAACAGCGGCGGCTTGAATTATTCTGTTGTTTGGAAAGAGGAGTATTGTGCCTCCATCAACCTTTTTTGGTTGGCATTGTCGCGCCCGCCACAAAAGCGACTTCGTGTTTGGAGACGTCCTTCTTGCGATATTTGGGGATTGTGCCGTTCGAGGTCTCTGGCGAACCCTAAAAGTTTTGCGAGGCGTAACAGCTCAGGAAAATGTCATTTCGTTTGGTCAGCTTCCACTTTGCTCGCGCTTCCAACAGCAACACACCATTGCTACTATGGTGCACATTATTTTTCCTTGCTGCATCTGCAAAGCGAGAGTTAAAAGTGTTTTGGTTGTTCTGGAGGGGGACGTGCATGAGAGGGTACGAAGTTGATGATGGTGCGGGAAGGAAAAAGGCCTGAATGGCAGTTACTGCGCAATATCAATAAAGGATGGTCGAACCTTTTCGATGTGAACCGGTCACCCTGAGGCACGGAGCAAGAATGAGGTAGGAGGGGACTCTCGCTCCGCGCCCTGAGGCCGGGTTCAGAATTTTGTCGCAACTGTCGTAATATCTTCAAATAATGACGTCATTTGACGTCTCAGCCAACCGAACTGCGTGAAGTTCCGCGTTTTTTTTACGTCCATAGGGCACGGTATGGCTGTTACGTCGGTAGTTTGAACATAGCGTTATTTATTTTTACAGCTCAGTTCCAGTGCGGTTTCAGCGTGCTCAGAAATAACGGTTTCGCTTCGGGTACAGTTCCGGCAACACACCGGTTCGGTTCCGGTTTTCGGTTCGGGTTCGGTTCCCGTTCGACAACCTAAAATAAATATGAGTAAATCTAAAGTAATGATGAATAAAGATTCCGAAACGCCCTGTTCAGCGTAACGCTAGAACAAGTAGAAGATTATAACTACCTCGTTCAGGTCGTCTGTGCAGATCCTGACCACGAGAAAAAAATCCGGCGCAGTGAGGGAGTATTCACTGGCGACCCATTTGCGGTGCCGCAAGACCTGATGGACGCAGGCACGTGCCGCCGAGCAGTGAGGACGTGTTCTTCTTCGCTCCGTGATTTCGGCGACTCGAACTACGGTTTTCGTGCCCGTGTCTAGTGTTTCGCGCCACTATGCGGCAGTTCCTTTAGGAACTAGCCCAGATAGACTGCGCGAAGATGTCTACGGGCGGCAGCCTGCCCCCGCCTTCGACCAGCGCATCGGCCGCGCGGGAGCACATGTTACGTCGTCGCTCGAACAGTTTCGGGTGTTCCCGCAGCCTCGCGAGGCTCATGGCCTCCTACAAGGACATTCTTCAGCAGCAGCAGCGTGCCCAGCAGCTAGTGGGGATGCTTCAAGGCAAGCCTGCATCTGTGCTCGTCGCGCACCACGCCGAGCCGACCCAGGTTACGGCCGATGTTTGCGCTGCCACACCACCCCCCATGTGTGTCGGTGCTGTGAACTATTCGCAAGAAAACCCCGCCGCAACCATGGAGGAGCCAATGGACGAGACGGCGCTCCTCAAGCGCCCGCGGGACGTCTCGGATGGCTCAGATGACGAGCGCGGGGCCAACGACGCCATGCCGAAGGAGAATGGCCGAGTGGCGGCCATTGCTCGCTCCTACAAGCGCCGGGGCCGGCTCGGGGAAGCCGTTGATGCGTCACGAGCCCATGTGACCATCGCGGCCATCCTTGCCCCTCTCCCGTCAGACGACATGGCTCGCCAGGGTGAGCTTCCACCGGCTTCCGCCCCCCCTCCCAGTGGCGCCACGAGCCACCGTGCATCGGCGTTCGCCTCAAGCACCACCGCCGATGCCTTCCCTGCTGATCCGGCTGACGCGCAAGATGGCGGCACCCAGGACAACAAACAGCCGAGTGGGCCCTTCCCCATGGAGACCGCGACCTGCGGCGGCTCTTCAGGAGACTCCTTGGCATCGGAACTTTTCCCCGGACATCGTGAAGGCCAGTGGACCATCCAGCAGAGCAAGGCAGTACGACGGAAGGCCAGGAAATTGGCCGCTCGGCGCCCGATCGCGCAGCCGGCCGCCGGCACCTGTCTGTTCCGTCCCACTGACCGAGCCGCCTCCTTCCTCACGGCATCGAGGGAGGTCATCGCCCGTGAACTCGCCGCCACCCCCGGGGTGTCCCAGGTTAGAGTGAACACCCGGCTGAACGTGGTCGCGGTTGACGCTGAGACGGACGAGTGTTTGGCTGCCCTCCTGGCCACTCAGAGTGTGGCTGGGATTGCTGTCCGAGCCGGCCGCCCCGCCAGTCGAGGCACGAGCCGCGGTCTCGTTTTTGGTGTTGACCGTCAACTCACCGTCGAGGAGATCCAGGCCAACATCGACTGTGAGGTGGCGGTGAGGGGTGTGGCACGGAAGGCTGATGGGGCTGTGCTGATCACGTTTGAGGCCCCTTGCCCTCCCTCGTTTGTGGCTGTGTACAAGCTGCTGCTGCCTGTGCGCGGTTGTCGGCCGCGGCCCACGCAATGTGCGCGCTGTGGTCGACTGGACCATGTGACAGCCTGCTGCATGGACAAACAGAGGTGTGCTCGCTGCGGTGGGGGCCACGCCGCGCAGCAGTGCCCTGCCTCTACCCCACGCTGCACCAACTGCAGTGGCCCGCACCCCGTCACCGACCCCCGCTGCCCCCGCTGGCAGCACGAACGCAAGGTGGTCACAGCCATGGCACGCGCACCACAGCCACTACCCCGAGCGGAGGCCGCAGCGTCAGTCCGCACTGAACAGCCACCAAGCTACGCGGAGATGGCCAGGCGACGTTCTAGCCAGCAGCAGGCCAGCCGCCAGCTGCAGCAGCGTCCTGCCACCCAGGGACGCCAGCAGCAGCAGCAGTCTCCAGCTACCCAGGGACGCCAACAGCAGCCACGCAGGCCAACCGGGCGCCTACCTGCCCAGCCGTCCGCACAAACAGGGGTGGAGCAGCTGCGTGCAGCTTCAACCGCAACTGGTCAGGACCAGTTGGTGCCCATCCTTCTTGCCCTGGTGCACAGCCTGGTGGGTCACCTGCCTACTGAGGACCCCGCACGCCTGGCGGCCACTGCTGCCCTGGCACACCTGCGCCCCCCCGCCCCCAAGCATGGCTAACAGACCCTGTAGGACCGGCCAGCGGCCACGCATCTTGCAGTGGAACTGCAACCACTTGGGGCCTCGCCACGCGGAATTGGCAGAGCAGCTGCTGCGGGAGCACTTCGATGTACTGGCGCTGCAGGAGACCAACGTCTGTGGCAGCACCCTGCGGCTTCCGGGGTACGTTTGCCATGCCAGCGCAACCAGCTGCAGCCTGCGCTCTTGCACCAGCCATCCGTGCCAAGACGCCAGCCATCCTCCGGGCAAGTCCCAGGCAGCTGTCTACGTTAGGGCTGTGCTCAACAGTGCTCCAGTGAACCTGGACTCGATCGTGGAGGGCCCCATGGAATGTGCCGCTGTCACAGTGCGCATGGGGTCCACGGACACCACTGTGGCCAGCGTCTACGTCCGTCCAACGCGGCCCTGGGATGCCACAGCAGTGGGACGGCTGCGGGCCCACCTGGGCCCGGACGTTGTCGTGTGCGGAGATTTTAACGCGCACAACTCAGCCTGGGGCAGCCCCCGCACCACCCGCAGGGGGCGAGAGTTACTCGATGCTACCTCAGCCTGCGGCCTGCTCGTGGCCAACACAGGCAGCCCCACCTTCACCCGCCCTGGTCCTTTGGGCACGGTCCAGCTGTCTCACATTGACGTCACACTGGTGTCCCAGCGGTGTGCCTACACCTGGGAAACCGCCACCAGCACCTGGGGATCTGACCACTACCCCATCCTGGTCACCCCCAGGGGCGATCGCAGGCGGGCAGACACCAGGGTCTACGCCGTTACCAACTGGACCGCCTACCGCAAGGAGATGGCAGAGCGTCTGGAGGACCCAGAGCCCGATTTCCTGGCCGCTGTCGTGCACAGCGCCAACAAGGCGACATTGCGGGGGGAGGTACCCCTCTACACGGCACTACCGGACCTGGAGCTCCTGAGACTCCGGGCTAGGCGCAACCAGCTGCAACGGCGGGCCATCCGGAGCAGGCGTCCGGAAGACTGGACGGCGTACCGACGGGTGGATGCACAGTGCAGGAGGAGAGCCAAGCAGCGGCGGAGGCAGAGCTGGGAGTCGCTCTGCTCCTCCATGGACTCACGGAGAGATCCGGCCAAAGCTTGGAGAGTCTTCCGGGCCCTTCTCCAGCCTTCCGTCACCAACCGGCACCCCCTGCTGGCCTCCGCTATTTCCTTGCGCATCACTGAGGAGGCCTTGGCAGAGCGGCTAGCCGACCAGTTCACCCCGGCTCTACCCGCCGCTGAAGTCCAGGTGCACGTGTTTCCGGTGGCTCCCCAGGACCCGCAAGTGGTGGCCATTTGCAGTGTTGACATCACACTCTGGGAACTGCGGGCCGCCCTGAATCGATGCCCCAAGCGGCGAAGCGCCCCTGGTTTTGACGGGGTGACATACCAAATGCTCCGGAACCTGGACATCACCCAGCTGCAGCCGCTGCTACAGCTCTTCAACCAGGTGTGGAGAGAGGGCAGCCTTCCACCTACTTGGCGGGTGGCCCTAGTCAGGCCGATGCTGAAGGTCGGTAGGCCGCCCACCGAGCCTGCATCGTACCGGCCGGTCTCCCTGACGTCCGCGGCGGGAAAGCTGATGGAGAACACGATCCTGGCCCGCCTCCAGTGGATTGCTGATCGTCGGGGCGTCTTCAAGGAGCAGCAAAGCGGTTTCAGGCGCCACCGCTGCACGGCTGACTCCCTGGGAGATGTGGTGTCTATGCTGGAGCAGGCCCGCCACGACAAGGAGGTGGCCTTCTTGCTCCTGCTGGACATGAAGTCGGCCTTCGACTCCGTCCCTCACACGGCCATCCTGGATGCCCTGGACAGCATGGGCGTTTCGGGGCACCTCCGAAGATACGTGAGGGCGTTCCTGACTAACCGGACCCTACGAGTCAGGGTGGGCCGAGCAACGAGCAGCCCAAGAGATGTCAGCTCGGGGGTTCCCCAGGGGAGTGTGCTCAGCCCATTCCTTTTCAACCTCGTCCTGGCTCCACTCCCGGACTGCATCCCCGCTGGGCTTGCATTTCCAGTGGGGATGGCAGTCTATGCTGACGACATCGCTATCTGGGCGCACGGACCAACGAGGCTACTCTCCAAGGTGAAGGCGTGTCTCCAGGGGGTGCTGTGGGCAGTCGCCGCCTTCCTGACAAGCCGTGGCCTGCAGCTGTCCGAGACGAAAACGCAGGCCATGATCTTCCACTCGAGGGGCTACAGAGCACGCAAGACGACACCGCCGCTCACCTTGAACGGTCAGACTCTTCCGTGGTGCACTAGCGCCAAGTATCTGGGGCTCCTGGTCGACTGCCAGTTGTCCTGGCTACCTGCGGTGAAGGCGCTTCGGAAACGCACAACGAGGGTCCACCAGGGCGTGCGGAAGCTGCTGGCGCATGGACAGGGCTGCACACACACCGTAGCCCTGAAGGTGTTCCACGGGATGGCATCGTCCGCCGTCCTCTATGCTCTGCCTTTAGTGGAACTCAAGCCGCGCCGGTGGGAGGAGCTGGAGGTGGATCAGCGCCGGGCTATCCGCCTCTGCTTGGGCCTTCCGAGCACATCTCCGGTGGCGGCGACATACACGGAGGCAGGCTTCTGGCCCATCCAGATGCGGGCCCTGCAGGTGGGTCTCCACCACATCCACCGCCTGCAGGGCACACCTGATGGCGTGGCACTCCTTGAGCGCTACCGCAGCCGGCCCAACTCTCGGATGGGCATGCTGCTCAGGACGTACGAGAGCCACATCGCGTTGCCGCAGCGGCCACGCCTGGAGCCACCACCCCCAGGCACGGGGCAGGCTCTACGCATTGTCACCACATTGCCGGGGGTCCGTAGTAAGCGGTCGACTCCACCCCAGGCCGTCCACCAAGAGGTGGCTGCCCTGCTACAGGGCGACGCTGCCGGACATCTGCAAGTGTACACGGATGGATCTGTACAACAGTCGATGGGCAGAGCCGGAGCCGCCTGCACGGCCCTAGAACTCGGCATCAGCCAGGTGTGCAGCCTGCCCTTCCCTGCCTCATCCACCCACGCAGAGCTGGCTGGACTCCACTTGGCTGCAGATCTTCTTCTCAAGCAGGGCACCCAGGCCCGGGGGGCCATCATCCTGACTGACTCACGGTCTGCCCTCCTCCGTCTGCGTGCCGCCGACCAGCCAGCCAGCTCTAGCGGCTACGTTGAGCGGTCGCTGGCGGCCAAGCTTCATGCGGTGGAAGCGCAGGGGTGTCCACTGCGACTTCACTGGCTGCCATCGCACGTGAACATCATAGGCAACGAGGTTGCAGACGCCTTGGCCAAAGGTGCTGCTCGCCAGGCAGGGGTTCCAGCCTCCCGGAATGTGGTGTCATTTGACGCTGCAAGGACTATCCTGGCACGAGTGGTGGAGGCCATGCATCCAGATTCCCGAGTAGTCAGTGGCCAGGCCCCACGGGTCTTGCCCGGACGCATTAGCAGAGACGCCCGGTCGCTCCTTCTTCGCCTGCGGCTCAATTGCTGCAACGTGGGAGCGCGCTTGCACCACCAAGGCCGCCGAGCATCCCCCACCTGCGCTGACTGCCCAGAGCCTGAGACGCTAGAGCACTTGCTGTGCTCTTGCCCGCAGCACGACACCGCAAGAGCACAACTCCGGGCCGAACTCCAGCGACTCGGTGTCCCAAGCCACAAGCTAGAAGACTTCCTGTTCCCCACGGGACCGGACGCCATCCGACGGGAGGTCTTCCAGCACGTAGTCAACTTCCTGGTTACAACAGGACTAGCGCTGCGTTTGTAGCCATCGAGTCATGGACTAAACGAACGCGATATAGACTATCTCCCACTCTCCTACCGCTCTTCTCTTCCCCCTTCTCCCTTCCTATCCTTTGAAGCCCCAATCCCCTTCCCTGGACTGGGTCGTATGAGGGTGAACTCCCCGTTGGGTTCAACAATATCCCCAGGCCTTTTCTCTTCCCTCCTTTGTTAATAAATCACCACCACCACCCCGCAAGACCTGATGGGAAGGGCGATTTGGCAATCCGCCATTGCTTTGGTGGAAGTTGTGGGTGTGCTTGTTGGTTTGCAGCATGTGGGTGGCGGTTTATCGTACTTTAGTACTACCAGTACTACGTACGGTCATGAGCTGAAGTATATGGACCACGGGAGCGGTGGCCAAAACTAATTGCTGCGCCGTCTGGTTGCGCGGCGCCTGCTGTCGAGACCACGCACAGCGCAGGCGCGCCCTAGCTGTACAGCGCACATGTCCCTATCGCTCGCTACTGCCTCACGATCCGATAAGTTGACGACAGGGGAACTTCGCTGCCCTTTTGCTGTCTGCTGGTCAAGACGCCTTCTGTGGAAACGGCGCGCTGGCGCAATCGGCGGCAAAGCTGTTCTGCTGGGACAGTTGGAGCGCTAGTGATTATCTCGCGCTTGGAGCTTTTTTAAAGACGATAGTCTTTCTTGGGCTACTCAAACCCAGAAATTTTGGTCTGTCTGTATGTCTGTCTGTCTGTCTGTCCGTCTGTCTGTCTGTAACTCGATTCAGCCACCCGGCCAAAGTGATATTGATGTTGCGCAATAGTCTTATATACTCACAGCTAAATGTAAACGTCTATGCCGGTTTATATGCTCATACTTGTCAACTTTGCTGAACAAGAACAAGACATTACGCCAATATAAGACAGGAAATTAGTACACAAGGGATATTTACAGTGTTCCCTTATTAAAAAATTCATGGATGCTTGGCTTTTCGATAACAAATGATATTCTACATCTACTGCAGAAAACCGCCGCCTCCTGGCGGCATATGAAAAATCACGCGGCAACAGCAACGGAAGGTTCCACTAGCTAGGTTCCACGTTCTGCTTGGAACGCACGTGGGGCACGGCCACGCGGTTCTATAAACCCTATAGTCGGCCACCTCCATTCACGCGCGTCTCCGCCGTACTGCAGCGCTGGCATCGAGGAACCCGGCCTGTAGCAGTGGAACGCGGTAAATTCAAATCGCCTTGCGCAAACCTTTAGTGTGTTTACCTTGGGATAAGCGCGACGGTACAGGAACAGCATGAGAGGTGAGCGGGAAAGCGAAGGGGGGCATTTCCTTGGCAAATGTCTACAAATACTATCGTCTTTTGACGACATTTGCAACGAAAGGAGCAGATACGCGGCCAATTTTTCTTTTTACACCTCCGCCACGTCATATATTGAAGCATAAAATGAAGCAGAAAAACATCACTGTACAGTCGAAGAAAATAAGACAAAACACCATTTTTGCCGGGTTTTAGTATCCTCGAACCCGAGAAATCATAGCGCCCTGATAATGTGAGCGAACTTGACAAATTATTCATGCTAAGCTTACATGCTAAGGTTTTGACAAATACTGCTGTGTTTATGTATGTACTGCATTGCTTTATGCAACTTCGTTTTCCGTATACGGCATAAGTGCCATTTCGCAATTGCTCGGGAAAATCCAGCTTCGCAATTTTGCAAGTTCGAGAGAGAGAGAGAGAGAGAGAGAGAGAGAGAGAGAGAGAGAGAGAGAGAGAGAGAGAGAGAGAGAGAGAGAGAGAGAGAGAGAGAGAGAGAGATCAAACTTTTTTCTGCAGCTCAAGGCACCCACACATACATTTACTGTTTAAAAATTCTATTGCGATATGAGACACCACTGATTGATTGATTGTAGGGTTTAACGCGCCGACGCAACTCAGGCGATGAGGCGCGCCGAAGTGGAGTGCTCCGGAGTCATTTTGATCCCCTGGGCATGTTTAACGTGCGCCAAAATCTCGTACACACGGAGTTTTGGCTTTTCGCCTCTATCAGAAAAGCGGCCGCCGCGGCCGGGAATTGAACCCGCGTCCTCGTGCTCAGAAGCGCAACACCTTAGCCACTGAAGATACCACTGAACCGAGCTTTCACTGTCCAGGGACTATTGAAACGCATGCAAACTATATTCCTCAATTAGATTCATTCCCACTTGAAAACAGCATTGGCAGTTCTTGCGCACTTCTGCGACAGGAGTAGAAATTGAAGGATTTGATCCAAATGGGTATCGGTCAGTCGGTGATTGAATATAAAAAGATTAATAGCTCACGGTCGACGGCATGCGGCCAACAAACGATGGTATACAGTTAAACCAGGATGTAACTACCCTCTATGCAACGAATTTCTGGATTTAACGAAGTTTTTCAATTCACTATTAGCAGCCCCATTAAAGGGACACTGAAGTGAATTTTTCAAGCTCCCGTTTTTGCTTGCACTGTGTAGACTGGCTCAAATTAGCACACTTTTCATCGTTTTTACGATTGACAAATCGGTAATTATTTTACAAAGCGCGAAAGAAGAAAAACTACCATGCGCGGTTTGCGGCGGTCGCACCAACTAAAGCTGTGACGTTAGGAGGAGCGGGCACCGTGATTGGACGATGCCCAAGGTGAGCAACCAAACAAGTTTCGGTTTCGGTTTCGGTTCTGTAAAACACAACCGGTGGCGTTGTTGGATGGGCATTCTCAATGACTCAGTAATCATCGTACCGCGCTTCTGCCATGTTGTCAGCTGTAAAAATGCATAAAGATAAGCCTCCTAGGACGGCTTGAAATCGTAGCATTCACTAGCCGAAACCTACGCAGTGCATGAACGCCCTCCGCGTACCCGTAGACGCCCAAATGTCATGCGCTTTTCCCCCATAATTGGAGCTTGCCTCCCTCATGCCTGTATCGTAAAAAGCGTGTTCGCACCAGGCCAAGGGTCTGTTCATTCTGGCCTGTGCCCACTGCCTGCAAGCAGTCGGTGCTTATGGCAACAGCACGCCAACGAGAACTCGCTAGCGCGCCATGCATGTGCCAGCCTGAGCGCGTTTTGTGAACTAGTTCGTGTAGCCATGAACGTTGCGGCCCAAAAAAAGGTGAACTCAATATAGAAAACATCGGCGAAAAACAAAAAAGTTAACTTACAAAAAAAAAAGCACGTACCCGCGGGGATTCGAACTCGTGACTTGCAAAACATTTGCGATGACATACACAGCGCCCTAGACTACTGAGCCACTTAGTTTTTTTTTTTTTTATTACATGGGAAAATACGCTCGGACGTTGCAGTACGACGAATACAAGCAAACAAAATTATACCCTGAAGTTATGAGAAACAAATATACATCAAAATTCAGGCAAACACACACAAGCGTTCAAAAGAGGGAACCAGTCAGGTGGTTGATCAAGCGAACTATACACACTATGTACAATTGCCACAGTTTCTCGGAAATAAGACTTAGTTGATCTTGGTGGCTCAGCATGCCTATCACATAAGCGGCATCGCCACAGACTGTACAAACCAATCAACACGAACATGTCATAAGGTGTCTCACCAGGATAGTCGAATGGCAAAAATCGGATAGAGAAAGGCGTAATATCCATGTCTTTTTTCAGCGTTCGCTGTAGAATGTCCCAGAAAAAGACAGCATCTCTGCAGTCTACAAAGCAGTGATCAATTGTCTCTGGTTGAGTACAGAGCCGACAGTCTGTCGACCAAGCTATAAACAGACCCCGATCTTTCATCCAAGTTTTAACAGGGAGCGTGCCAGTGTGTAATTTGAAGAAAAATGTTTTAACACCTGGCGGAACACACATTTTACACACTCTATTGAGGACATCCTGGTACGGACACTGTAGGTACAGAACACGATATAGAGGTGTGGGAAAAAGCCCAGAAACCAGGGCATCAGAAATAGACTCGCGCGTAGCAGTAAATATGTACTCAAGGCTAAACCGAGCCTGTAAGAAGCGAATTGTGTCAACCACTTCTTTGAGGAAACCTCGCGGGCTTCGGGCTGCGTCCACAGACAGCGAAGACACCACAATATCTGGGAGAAAATGTGCAAGACGTATTTGCAGTACAGCTTTCAAAAAAGGATGTTGAACATCTCGAAAGTGGAATAAACGAGAAAGAAGCTGCCAAAGAAACAGGTGAACAAGCCCCAGTCCCCCTCGCACAACCGGAAGAAAAAGGTTATCTCGACGCATTGGCTCACTACGCGAACACCAAATGAAGGTTGCAAAAATCCGGTGAAAAGCCTGAATCTTGAGTCGTGAGCAATGTAACACCTGTAGGACATAAAGAAGTCGGGTCACAAGGAACGTGTTACACGCCCGAGCACGAGAAAAGATGGACAGCTGCCGTCCCCGCCAGTCATTCACTTGGCGCTGTAGCTTCACCGCCTGCTCCGACCAATGCGAGTCAGTATTGCGAAACTGCGAGAGGGGTACTCCTAAATGAGTTAGGTCTCTATTCCAATTGGTTCCGGCGAATTAGCGGGACGCGAAGGCGTTGCTAATATAGGGTATATATTGTATAACCGGTTTACACTTTTATTTAGTTTTGGCATTTCAAGCAGCTTAGGTGACTATTTGTTGTACTGCGATCGTGCAGTAAGCGTCGCCCGAGTTTCCACAGTAGCTCACGTCTAGCAATTGCATTTCGTAGACGGAAAAGCGTTCGCAGATGCGTAGTCGTGCTGCTGACCGCTGTGCTTGTTCGCCCAGCGCAAAAAAGTGCTTCCCGCGCCCTAGTTTTACGCTGTACGGTAAAAATATCAGTTGATTTTATTTCCTTAGTACCTATATTGACTTCGCTGACTCTTCTCCCGCCTTCAAGAGGCCTTATATTTTCCTACTGGCGTACCAGTCAGCGAAGCGTCGCATGTGCGCTTGTGCAGCACTTGTGTGAAGCGAACTTGACTTGGAGCTAGATACAGTGTACAAACAAACCAAGTAAAGAAAGGCACATTCTTCCATTCACAAGCGTGTCCTGGCTTCGTTTCAACTAAGCGAACGAATTGCGACCAAGCAATTTTTTTTAACCTCCTTGATTGCGACGACCTGCCGGCGGCCGGCGGACGAAACGCTGGGCCGACTGACTCTGTCGGCCGGGGAGCCGTGCAGTAGCGCAGCCGTGGCGCAGCCAATTGCCAGCTCATCCCCTCCTGACGTCACACGAAAACGCCACAGAAAATGGGCGAGCGTAAAGAAGGAGGACAGCATTTTCGAATTAGTTTTTCTACTAAATAAAATCGCGTAAACGCGCCTAGAGTGGTCGAAACATGGCCTGGGGACTCCGGACTACAATTTGCGCTAGTAATCCCGCAATGTTTACATATCACTTCAGTGTCCCTTTAAAACCTATGTGTTCGCGACCTGTATGTAACGAAGGCGTTGTGACGGTTAACCTCGATGTAACGAATTCGGTGCGTCGATGAGGCATCATTTTTTGCGCTTTTTCTGAAAAAGGGGCTGGGAGAAACGCGCTAATTTAGCGAATTGCCCGCACCGCAAACTACCGTGCGTTCCACATGTGAGTGCGGTGTCGGTTCGGTGCTAGCTCCTGCCTGTCGGCGTGTAGGCGCGCGTCTCCAGTGGTATCTGTGGTGCTGGATCGTCGGTGATGAGTTCTGTTGCCAGAAAACGAAAAGTTTTGATTTTCCAAGAGGATCTCGCAACTTTAAATGCCGTCTCCGCCGGAAAGAAAGAAGAACGTCGAAGAAGAAAAGAGAACATTAGAAGAAAAAAACAACAGTCTCTCAGCTAGCAACTAATTAGCTCTCACTAATTTAGAGTGCGGAAAAGAGCATCAAGCCTGCGAAAAGGTACCCTTCCGCATAAGTTCTCTTCTTGAAACGCGTCAAGGCACATGGAAGTGTCAAAGCGCGAAAACGATACTTAAGTCCCGTTTGTGAAAAGAAGGGTAAGTGATCTTGCTTCTTTAGAGTGCCGTGTAGGGAATGAGCTCGTGGGAAAGCAGCAGGCAGAAATCATGCAGTTTTTCGCTGTGAAATGAATACTTGAACGGTGAGTTCACCGTCACTGATGTCTCCAATTGGTTTTGTTTCTACTTCATTCTCGCTAGTCTTAGCTCGGAGCGCCTGCATGTAACAAAAACCTCCATGTCATGAAGAATTGCGAATCTTTGCCGACTTCGTTATATCCAGGTTAAAATTCACTTCCAAAAAGACCCGTTTATTTACACGTATTATTTGAAAAGCTTTGCAGAGGGCAGTCGTTCTCAGATGGGGGTCTGTAGACAAAAAGGGATCCATGAAGACACTTCGGACTCCGTGGGTCCCTCCGCGATACTTACAAATTCTTTTTTTTTCGAAACCCTGCCGCCAATTAAAAAAAAAGAAAGTACTGCTTCCGAACCCGTTCGAGCAGCCTCACCAGATTTGCCGAAGAACTGTGAAAATTGCCTTACAGCACCCACATTTCTGCCTGATAGGATAACTCTGTAATAATTATGTTTCATCAATCACACAAAAGTAGGTTAATTGTCGACTAGAAAGAATTGCGTTTAGTTTCTTGAAGTAATTTGGTTAATACCTTCGTAAAAGTACGAAAGAAACGTAAGCTATTTTTGTATATATTCTACATCTTAATAACTTCAGTTTACTGAACTAAGAAATAAAGCAACGTGGGCGCGTCAGCTTCGTTGGATGCATTCGTGTTATCAATGAATTATTAGGCCGCCATTTTTTTTATTTTGGTTTTGATAATTTCGAAGGAGTTATTAAATGCTCCAAAAGCAAGATATACTGTGTTTCACCTGACCAATCACCCATGTGGTATTACTTTTTTAGCGGTTCAATTTATGTGAAATATACGAACTGCATTAAGCACGCGCACATACCGACACACTGGTCACGAATAAACTGCTATGCTCGATTTGGTGGGTATCCTTTGCGAAAATCTAAGTGCTATAACAAGGTGCGATGTGAACGATTGCGGGATTTGGTAACGGGGCGTGAGGGTTCATGGCAGCTGAATAGGATATAATTTATTGTAATGTAATGGGAAGTCTTTTTTATTAGGTTACAAGTTTTCCCTGCAGCAGGGGCAAATATATCAAAACACGCAAAAGCTCATACAGCATCGTGAGCTAAGAGAAAGCACCCATATTGGTTTGCCCTTTTGGAAGTATGTATTTACTGCAAAGCTTTCTCGCTGCGACCTTGTAATACCGAAGAATAAAAAAGGCTACGAGCCCAACGCCGCGACAGCACGCTATGTGTGACAGTGTAACACCATTGCCGCATATAAAGAGAGAAGCACCGTTTTTAATGATAGGGCGGTGCACGGCAGTGTTCCCTGATTTACCGAAGAAAGAAGCAGTCACGAAGGGGCAGGTGATAGTGGCATGCACGCAATACTGTTTGGCGGCGCCTGCGCTGTGCGCTGTCTCGACACCAGGCGCCACGCGACCAAATCGCGCATCAGTTATTTCGGTCGCCGCTCCGGTGGTCCGTATACTTCAACTCCCGTCTGTACACTGCTCCAACACGTCAATGAAAACAACAGGTGGATGTGAAAACCATCAGTTGGTGAGCTTTTTTCCGGCGCTTGACGCTTTGCAGCAAGACGAAAGAGATGTCGACGAAGCGTCTCGCCAAGTGCACCTGGGAATGGTTTCGTCGTGTACACCGCAGTGGCATCAGAAAACAAGCCACACACCATAGTTTACAGCAAGAATTTCGTTTGTGGTAAGCATTTTTAGAGGTTTGTATGCGCGTTCGCTGTTTTCGTGAGTCCCGAGCGCGTGCGCTGGCGTGGAAAGCACGCTGTCACGGCATCGAACCTCCGTTTTGCGTTTCGGGCGCGATCTCGCTGGGCCTCGAAGCAACAGAAAAAGAAGATAAACGATATCGTCTGGTCCTGATGTTGCGTATGCGGGCTGATAGGTATGCGTTGTGTGATAGGAGGGCTGAAAGTGCCTCTGCATAATCGTTACTGCCCACGACGCGCACAAACAATGCGGAGCGACAAACGTCAAGCTTAGGTGCTCGCAGTTGTGTAATGAATCGGAAATTCATACGACAGTGACCCCCTGGCCGTAATCACCTGCTTTTATCACCAGGGTTTTTTACGGGGAAAGTGTTAAGCGATGGCAATTTCTATGTTCTACGGTGAAGCTTGAAAACTACAGGGCGGATAAAAAGAAATACGAACAACGGAGCACACAACCTCCGACGCATGCCGCACCATCTGGCTGTCCTGTCAGTAAACTGCGCGCATGCGTGGTTCTTTCAGAGCGTTTGAGAGTGCGGCCTTCTGTTAGAGGAAATGCTTGATAAAGAAACGATGGCGGTCATTTTTACGCGTCTTTTTATACTCTGTCGCCACTGAGAATCTTGTTATATACGTACTACATTCGGGAGCCAAGCGTGCAGCAGGCTAATTGCAGCTAGCATGATGCCCTTCAACTATCATCTTGCTCAGTGGCGACGCAGCGTGAAAAGGTGCCTCAAAATAAACAACCGGCATCGCTTCTTGATGAAGCATTTCCCGTAAATCTAGGCCACACTCTCAAACGTTATCGAAGAAGTGCGGATACGCGTAGTTTACTGACTTTGCAGCCAGATGGTGCAGCATACGTCGGAGGCTGTGCCAGCTGTGCGCTTCGTTGTTCACATTTCTTTTAATCCCCCCTGTACGCTGTTATGTTCCCACATGCACCGTACGGCTCGGCGCTGGGTACATGAAACCCCTCGGTGTCCTGATTGTTTTTCTATTATCGCCACCAATATTTCTGCGTCTGCTTGCATTTTGCAGGGAAACAACGCTGCCTGATGTATGACACTAACTCAAGACTGGGCCGCAAGCCCTAATCTAGGCTGCGTCAAAGCTGCTTCGATTGAGGTATTGCACTCTTTACAGCACAAGGTTGACATACTATCATGATTGTCTGCCTAGTGCTCACGAGATAAGTGCAGTATACACAGTGAGGTGGATGTTGTTCCATGAGGTTTATCGACTCCATCAGTCCATTTGCAACGGAGTACAGGCAGCAAGGCGACGTTGGGCCCTAATTGAACTCTGGGGCATTGTCCTGAATGCTGCCTTTTAACGTTTATGTGCACGACCATGCTACTGTGGCGAAACTATGCTAGCAATTACGAAAATTGTTTCCATCATCATGCTAATATCCTTCAGAAGCAGTTTTTGTTTGCTGACACGGGTTGTTTAGCTCCTGTTGATGTATATTGAACCTTCCTAATAGGGCGCTGTTGTTTTTCAGTAGCTGTGACAGAAGTGGTATTGATCTTCATACATAAATCAATGGTTCAGTGTTCTGTATGTACACACGACTGACATTGCAAAGAGGCAAGAACACGAATACCCATAGTGAAATGTACACATGTGCTTCCGACAGGCATTTGGAACTTAAGCGGTGGTTGTAGCATATGTGTTGTTTTTAAGTTTTTGTTGACAAGTCAATTTCAGTGCTTCGAAGAGCATGGGCATGCTTTTGCTACAAGAATCCCAATACTGCCAAGCTTCTATTTGGAGTTACCCGAAGGAGTCACAACTTTTATTTTTGAAAACTGGGGAGGCAGGACAAGGGACAGGAAGGTGATACAGTGTACAGCGGTATACTCGACAGCTTTCCTCCAGGCGATATAGCGTATTATTAGAAATTTCGGGCGGTTCACATGTATCATGAGCTGGGCTACTTTAGAAATCAGAGTCTGACAATCTCGTCCCTCCATTGAGACGCGCGTGCATACATTTCCAATGCTGTACATGAAAATTCACGTATGTAATAAACGCCTTCTCCTTCTCATAGGCCATTCTGTACCTACCTAAGTGGTTCTCATAAATATCCAATCAATCACATTTTACACTAGTAAAAAGACGCACTGAACCGACTGCTCCACTAAGCGGAAAACAATATCGCAACTGAGATTAAAAACAAAATTAACACTTTAACACCCACAATTACAACACAAGCGATGAGAGCGAACAAATTGAACTACAAGACACATTTGGGGTACAGTTTTCGTTTCAACTTCTCCAGCGGCAACTCCGGGACAAACACTGCAACTCCCTCCTTACAAAAAAAAACAAAATCGCAAGCAATGGGTTTACA
Source organism: Haemaphysalis longicornis (assembly GCF_048455015.1). NCBI lineage: Eukaryota > Metazoa > Arthropoda > Arachnida > Ixodida > Ixodidae > Haemaphysalis > Haemaphysalis longicornis. The sequence goes on along the minus strand of NW_027526295.1, from coordinate 232,317,828 downwards.
ACATGGTGATTCCGCTGAGCAACTGCAAATTGATAAATTGTTATACAAATACGTCAGCAAAGAATAAGCGTCAAGGTGAGTCAGACACATTGAGTGTCTACTCTTCATCTGTTCAGCAGCAGCTATGGTCCAGCGGCTCTGCAGACAGCGTCTGGGAGTTATTCACCTGCGAATGGAAATGACCATGGCTAAGGAGTGATTAAGTATGCATTTGGCACAGTGCCGGCAAATGTCAACACCACTAGTAGCCATCACTAACAAAACTTGTGTAGAGGCTAGTCCAGTCAATCATAATGATATTAATTACTGGAATGAAACAGAGGGGCGCAACGTATCTTGAAGCGCAGAAGAAAAAGGCAAGGCTGGAGAAAAATAGTCCTTACAAGGTGTCAAAAACTGCCTAAGGGAGTGGGGCCAAACAATTGATTAACCTCACTGCCCTCTCCATGCAGTGTCTCCGGTCCTTGATAAGCATTCTACGGTTGGGAGCTGTTTAGCGAGCGTTAACGTTTGAGATCAGCGCTCTGCCAAGCGCGAAAAGCGCCGTGGAAACACAGGCTTCGTGATGGAGCTCATTTATTCACTTCGAGCCGCTAGCTGGAGAACTTCCGTGTTGAAGTTCATCGATACGTAACATAACGCGTGAAACATCGCTAAAACCTGACGAAGCAAACGAGACAGGGCAAGCGCGCCGCCGTTGCTCGCTTCCTTGCCTCCCCCGTCCTAGCACAGTTGCGCACATTTTAGAGTTGATGAAAGTGCGGGCGCTAGTTTCGTGCACCGACATTTCTGTCGTACGCAATTATAAAAACAGTCACTGCGGCTAATCCATGGCGACATGGGCGGGTCTGTTTAAAACGTAGAAAAAAGTTCTTACCTTTCTGCGCATAAAGACGCTGACGCCAACTTGCTTCAGTTATTGATTGATTGATTGATTGATTGATTGATTGATTGATTGATTGATTGATTGATTGATTGATTGATTGATTGATTGATTGATTGATTGATTGATTGATTGATTGATTGATTGAAGGGTTTAACGCGCCGACGCAACGCAGGCGATGAGGCGCGCCGTAGTGGAGGGCTCCGGATTAATTTCGACCACCTGGGGATCTTTAACGAGCGCCGAAATCGCGTACACACGGGCGTTTTTACTTTTCGCCTCCATCAGGAAAGTGGCCGCCGCGGCCGGGAATCGAACCCGCGTCCTCGTGCTCAGCAGCACAACGCCTAGCCACTTTGCCACCGTGGCGGGTTCTGTGTGCCATGGAAAGAAGAGTAACGTAAGGTAGAGAAAACGAGCTTCCTGAGTAAGAGAACAAAACTATAGTAGAACATATTATAGTTAAAATAAATAAAACGAAATGGACTTGTGCTGGCCATGTAGTTAGGCGAAATGACAACTGGTGGACTACCAGGGTGACGAGTGGACTCCCGGAGGCGGGTCTAGAAGAAGGGGAAGGCCAATTACTCGATGGGGGATTAAATAAGGAATTTCGGAATCAAAGAACGGATTCGAGCGGCACGGGACAGGAGCGGTCGGAGGTCGATGGGGCAGGCCTTCACCCGGTAGTGGACGTAGTGGGCTGTTGTTGTTGATGATGATAATTTTTTGTTACGGGCGAGCGACCGAAACAAAAGCATACACGCGCGTGTCGTTTTTCTGCAGCCAAAGTACGCTCCCGCGGTGGCAAAATGGCGGCATGTGCTTCACTGAAGCAGAAGATGGCGTTATTTCGCAGATACTTGGCCTGGTTATTCTGTGTGAAGTGGTTAGCACGGTGGTGGAGGCCACGGCGGTTGGTAGGAGAAAGGGGAAGTGAAATAACTGTGTCAACACGTACACATCTCATACACTACCAGGATCGTTGGTCAGTCGAATGCCTTAGGGAAAGTTGACGGGGCGGCAGGTGGCAAGGAAGGTAGAGGGAGTAAAGGAGGGGGGAGGAGAGGGAGGAAGGAAGCGAGAGAGAAAAAAATGGATCGGTTGAAGAGAATTCAGTTCGCGAACACGAACATCTTGCACTACCGAACACACTGCAAGCACACACCCTGCCGCATCACTGGGAATAATCTGCGCGCAAATTTTAATCTGCTTCACTCAATGATCGCAGAGCGAGAAATGTGTAAGAGCATTTAAGAATGGCAAAACAAAGCCGGAATACGATAATAAAATACCCCGAACCCCCGTTGTCATTGCCAAAACGATCCAGCCGCCCTTTTGAAGCGCCGTAGAAAATACCATAACGATATTACAAGCCGAGCAGCAGCACAACCAGAACGATAAATAAGTAGGCAGTGCTCCAGCCGAAACGCCGCACAAAACCAGCGAAAGAAATCTCGACTGCCGAGACTCTAGGGGTACGCGATTTATACGAAAGATGAGCTCCTTGAAGCGTCGCAATGTCCGCGTAAAAGTTATCTACGTTACCAAAGAAAGGCACGAGACCCACTCCCCGACCACCGAGTAATGCACTATCACGAGCCCCGCTCGGAGAAGAGCAACGCTGCTTGCCTACCAAGGTATCCAATCACCTCTGCGGGGCATGGCACAAAGCCGCAAAGCGAAAACCTAGGCTACCGAAGCTATAAAGCCAATACGCTACGCATGTAAGCAACGCGGTTGTCGAAATTGCGCATATAAAAGCGCGACGGTGCTCCCAGCCCGAGAAAGAAGAAATATTACATGCGAAGAAATCCAGCAATGTGAATGCGAAAGCGATACCGAAAAACAGGTAATGAAATTTCAGCTGCCAGGGCGACATCGACAGGCAGCAGAAGCAAGGAATGGCCCGAGCGTCTCGCATAGTAGCGGAACATCAATCCATGCTGAGAAGAAAACGACGTCGGTAAGCAAAGTTAGCCAATAGAGCTATTTAACGTCCCAGACGTATACCCGCAAAGCAATGAGCAACGCAAAAAAAAAAAAAACAAAAAAAAAACAAGGCCGTGTATCTGCTCTCTGCAACACCCTCTGCAACACATGCAACACCCTCTTGCCTGTCTTGCCATGTAACACATTCTCCTCACGTCTCCCCCTCTCGCTCCTCCCATACGCGGTGATGAATTGAAATAACGGGGTTTAAATTCAGTTTTCGCGAGAACGCATGGCTCGCTCGCCGTTTGTTCGGAATTACGTGGAGCGCTTTTTTTTTTTTCGATTGTTATTTTAAAGGCGACAGCCTTTCTTGGGTTACTTAAACGCGAAAATTTTGGTCTGTCTGTCTGTCCGTCTGTCTGCATGCAAGTCGAGTCAGCAGCCCAGCCACAATTTAAAGGGACCCTGCAACGCTTACCATGGACTACTCAGAATATATTTTGCGGCCAAGTCTATTGTCCCAGCAATATCCTCCAAGAATTATGAAAATCCGTTCACTATCACCGAAACTACGCGCGGTGAAAAATCGCGCATAAATGTTCCCTCTCCACTCAAATGCGGACAACGCGCAGAAAGCTGCGCGCTCTCTCCCGGAGAGGGGGGCGGAGCGTGGCTTTCTGTTCGGCGGCCTTCGATATGTCACAGGCCGGGGAGTTTTGCCCTTTTCCCCACTTCGTGAACTCTATATCCGTTCTGGTGCCACAAAAAAGCAGGCATGGTGGCCTGCTCGCAAGCAAGCGCCCAGGCTGGTAGGGCGTTTTTGAAGCAATAAACGTTTCTTGTCGAGTGGGCTCGTTGAAAGTGGAATATTTAGTTCACCACTAAAACTCCGCGCGCACTTAAAACAAAAGAAACACCAAAAGCATGCGGACAGGTTCAGACATAGAAGAGGTTGATACACAGCGCCGACGACGGCGGATCGTCACAGGAAATGCCAAAATTTAGCCGCGAAGTTGACCAGCGACAGCCAATAGGACAGCCAGGACAGCCATGGACCGATTGACGTCGCAGAGGCCATGCCAGGGGTGCATAATGAGGAGAATTGAAGAGAGAGCGGTTGGTTTTTCGGCGTCTTTCACGGCGATTTGCGCGCTTACCGCTTCACGTGCACGTGTAATATTTGGCTCGGGTGTTCCTGGAAGTATAATCTAAACGTCGCGCAGGTTTACTTGGACTGCATGAAGAGTGTTGCAGGGTCCCTTTAAATTATTTCTTGGACGAGGCGTCTATACAGGAAGAACATTTCCAAACTACTAATTCTGGTATGGCATACTTCAAATTTTTCAACGCCGTTAAGCAAAAAGTGAAACATATTTTAGTGAAACATACATACCTAAGTGATAATAGCAGTGTTCTTTTAATTAAAAAAATGGCCGTGGGCGTGCTTTTGCGACAGCAATTAAGCATGCGTTCAGAACAATAGTATTACCACAACATACAAAAAAGGTTTCGTCTTCCGCTCGGGTCTCGACTGCTAAGAAGGGCAGCAACCAGAAGTCCAAACAGATGGCGTGCCAGTGGAATGAGCGCGGGAAAATTCAGTTGTATTCAGCAGAAATTCATTGCGTTTTTCATTAGAGGGCGGAGACAGGTGAACAGGGATAAGAGGTAAGTTCCTGGGGTGAGGACGAGGGGAGCAAAAAGAAGACTATCGACTTTCGACGACATTTGCAGGGAAGCGAATAGACACGCCGCCAATTTTTTAGCAGCGATGCAGTTTAGCAAATCGTAATGTTTCGTGCCCGTGGTTAAAACTGCAAAGAAATTGGCGAGCGCACGCCCGTGAGAGCGGGCCTCGCGGCGACCTCCCGGCAGGTAAAAAAACGAAAAAACGCGTAGAGCTCGTGTGTGCGTTCCTCGCGATGACCGTCCAGCGTTGCCACCGCACGTTGTTCAAGCCACGGCAGGTCTCGACTCTTTTTTTCCGCGCTCCCCTCGCGGAAAGGGAGTCGAGTCCAGCCGTGGTCAAGCCAAGCATACCTACTTAGGGAGGTTGGCCAAGATGGCGGCGATCGCCCCTCAGTTAAAAAAAAAGAAAAATTTTGAGAGCTCGTGTGTGCGTGCCTCGCGGTCACCGCCCGGCGTCCCCGGGGCACGTTTGTCAAGCTAAGCATACCCACTTACGGAGTTTGGCAAAGATTGGCCAGGATTGACGAAAAAAAAAACAAAAAACTCCGGCGTTTGCCATAATCGTGGTAACACTTGCTCGGAACGAGAAACACACGTCGTAGCGTACGCCCTCCAAGCTGATCTCCAATGATTATGCCTTTCAAAAAACGAAAGAATTTCACACACAGCAAAAATGATGTAGTAAATGTCGCTGCGGCAGAGAAGAAGAAATAAATCGGCTGCAATCGTAAACTTTCATGGTGGTAGTGAAGGTCCGTACAGCTTCACTAGATTCAAGTCTTACACGTGTTGGTGTGAGTGTCCTTCATTTTTGTTTGTTCTCCGTAGAACAACACGGGCCGACATCTTTTGAATTGGTGTTTGCTTTTATCGCTCCTCTTTTCGGCACCGCTTTTAACGCCTTGTTTTAACAGCAGAGCTGTTTAAGCTTTTAGTTCCGCTGTGGAGTGTCCCTAGAAAACTTAGCCCAGCGAAGCCCACGTGAACGTGCGCCTCGTGAGAAAAACCCGGCGTCGTCCAGGCTTGCGACACATGAGATCTTTGCGGAAAAAAATGCAAAAAAAAAAATACTGAGCGCACGTGAACGTCGTGACGAGCTACCAGCGTCGGCCACCTTTACCTTCCAGAAAACTCTGCCCAGCGTTCGTAACGTGATCTCGCGTGTGCTGTTCTCCTCGTCAGTTCACGTTCGTTCGCGCCTGAAGTGGGAAGCACAGACACGAAGTGCGCGTGACAGACGCCGAGTTCACGAACTCTGGTAGCCGCGGGTTTGAGCGCGTGCTATCCGGGACACTTTAGGAGACATGTGAACGGCTGCGGACAAAACGGCCGGGCCGGCCAGGCATGGAGTACTTTCAACGGCAAGTTCCGAAACGCAAGGTGCAACAGCATCGTCTCCGAGGAAGGGTGGGGCGCCGGGAGGTCTGCTGTTTCTCCAACCTTGCACCACTAGTGCAAGCTGCGCCAATTTTTAAAACGAAGCTTTCTAGCTCTACCAGCCAACGGTTTCATCGTGTGTGCTACAAGAAACTCCAAAACAGGCTAAATAAAACAATGCTGGCACCACCAGGGATCGAACCTGGACCCGAAGAGAAGCGGAGCGAGAGCCCGTCGTCTTAGACAAAGCGACGCCCACACGTGGAGGCGGGGGTGACAGACAATGGTTTTGATTTATCCGCTGATGAGGGAGAGGGCGCGTTTTGGAGGCGACACATGAAACAAGAGTGAGGAGGAGGCAGTGAGAGAGATGACGCGGTAGCCGCGCCTGCCGTCCTCCGCAGCACCCTTCGAAAGCCCCTCCTCTCCGTTTTCTGTCTTCCGACGAACGGCCGGGGTAGAACGGTGGCGTCCGCTGCTCTAGCCCAACCGTGGCCGACGCTGCCTCGTTCGGGACACCATCCTCTCGAATCCCAGGTAAAACCTGGGCGCGAAGAGAAGTGGAGCGAGGGCCCGTCGTCTTAGCGACTACCTGAGCTCACATGGGGAGACGGGGAGACAGACGCTGGTTTTGATTCAGCGGCTAGGGAGGGGGTGAGCGCTTTTTGGCGCGAATCCCAGGTAACGGCTGCTAGAATCTCTGGTTTCACTCTTTGTAGAGCCACGTGTGTGAATTCAAGTGATGTCACATGTACAATGGTTGTGGGTGTTGTTTACAGCTTTGCTTTCCAACCACCTTGACAGCATGGATTGGAGCTAATTTTTCTTTGTCCAATTATGTGCTCATTCTCTTTGCTGGGGAATGTCTTGGCGCCACTTCGGGTTCATGAGGATTAAAACGTTCTCATTGTATCGTCATACTGGCTGAATTTATCGAACCAAACAAAATATCACTAAGGTTCCGCACGCTTACGCCATGATGAAATACGCGTTCCGTGAATCTGAACAAATGAAGAATTGATCTTTTAGAGTTTATTTTTCACTTGCTATCGTAAATATCAATCCATTGTTTATTTTGATAATTATAAGGCTAATACTATCGGTTATGTGCTCCCATTTTGCCTAAAATGTGCTTGAGGTTTTCTTTGCGTTGAATAATGTGGACAGGTAGGATTCATGGCAGCAGTTATAGCATTTTAGACTGGTCCTGCCTACATACTCGGCGTTAAAGCATTCTTTCAGTGCGGCAGGGCAAGTAAACTTAGTCACAGGCATCCATCTTTACATACATACATACATACATACATACATACATACATACATACATACATGCATGCATGTATGCATGCATGCATGCATGCATACATACATACATACATACATACATACATACATACATACATACATACATACATACATACATACATACATACATACATACATACATACATACATACATACATACATACATACATACATACATACATACATACATACATACATACATACATACATACATACATACATACATACATACATACATACATACATACATACATACATACATACATACATACATACATACATACATACATACATACATACATACATACATACATACATACATACATACATACATACATACATACATACATACATACATACATACATACATACATACATACATACATACATACATACATACATACATACATACATACATACATACATACATACATACATACATACATACATACATACATACATACATACATACATACATACATACATACATACATACATACATACATACATACATACATACATACATACATACATACATACATACATACATACATACATACATACATACATACATACATACATACAGTCTTGATGCCATAGGGAGCTTAAGAGGCTTCAATGCTTGTCGACCACTCTCGACATGACGTAGACACTCGAGTCACGGCCCGGGGGTTTAAAAGAAGGTCCTTCACACCGAGTAGTCCGACTGGCACTGGCTACCACCCCAAGCGCAGGAAGCAAAAAACGCCGCCCGCCCGCATCTTCCCACGGGGGGAACTCGAGTAAATGCGTCGCATAGGGGTGGTTGTACTATTGCGTGAAAGTTGCGTAATTGGGTAGTTTGTGGTTACCTTTTGGATGTGGGGAGGGTTTGGAATGCTTAACTTGTTGACGGTACTGTTGCTTCCATCGCTTATACTTCATCTGGAGCCAAACGAAAGGCAAGCAAAGACGCACTTGACTGAAGTTTGAACGCGCGCTCCGCCGCTTATATACACTGCGCGCGCTGTCGAGGGAGAGGAGTATGGGGAAGAGACGCGCATGCGCGCACTTCCGTACACAAGCGCGCGACCTCTCCACGCCCCCCACCACGCTGTTGTCACGCAGCTGTCACGTCGCTAGCACGCCGCTATCACGTGTACACCTGCCGCTGTTGCTGCTGAGCGCGACGGAGCGTACGGGGTAACTACTGCGCATGCGCGCGCAGACGCGTTCCCCCCGCACCGCCGCAGCTGTTGTTGAGAGCGACGAGGCGCACGGGGCAGCTACGGCGCATGCGCGAGCAGACGCGCTCCTGCCGCACCGCCGCAGCTGTTGTTGAGAGCGAGGAGGGTACGGGGGAGAGGCGCGCACCTGCGCCTCGACGTGACGTCATGAGCTGCGGACGCCTATGGGCGGAGGAGTTGGCGAGCCTAAGAAATGCTCCGCATTTAAAATACCTACACATAAATACCCCATGAAAGTGGAGGGGAAATAGCCCCGCCGGTAGCGTAGTGGTCATAGCATAAGACCGGTATTCTGGATGTCGTGGGTTCGGATCCCACCCGGCGGCCATTTTTTAGATGCGACGCTGAGGAGCATCTCTTGCCGGCGGCCCCTTCGTGCGTGCGTCCGTCGTCCGCGTCCGCACAGCTGCGTCTCTCCTCCGCTTGCCTCCTCTCCTCTCTCCGATAGCGAACACTTTCTCCCAACATCTGCGGTCGCGCTGCGCGCGGCGCCGCGCGCGGCTGCGCACTGTGCGCATGTGCAGTAGTCTCTCTCTCCGCGGTCCCCTCTCCTTTGGGCGCGCTGCGCATAGAAGCGGAGTGCCGCGCTCCGGCCGGTCTCTCAGTCGACGGTCGTCCGCGCTTGCGCTTGCGCTTGCTCTCTTGCCGTACCCGACGATTGCTTGATGCGACGCCAATGGAACCCCCTTCAGCGTCGCATCACACCAGCGTTCCCGCGAGGGGAGGTGGGCGTAATTTTTCTCCACTTTCTTTCTGTCTCTACAAATTCTTTATCTGTTTCAATGACCTACCACATTCTCCCCTTTGCTTTCCGAGGTTTTCTTGACTGCCAACCCTTATTTCTGTCTTATTTCAACGAGCCCCTTATTTCGTATTCTGATTCGCTACATGCTTAGCGAGGGCCTCTGTCATGGCAGTCTTGGTGCCATAGGGAGCTTAAGAGGGTTCAATGCTTGTCGACCACTCTCGACATGTCGTAGACACTCGAGTCACGGCCCGGGGGTTCAAAACAATGTCCCCTTCACCCCGAGTAGTCCGAGGTCCGAGAGGCGCTGGCTTCCACCCCCAAGCACAGGAAACAAAAATACCTTAACATAAATTCCCCAGAAAGTGGAGGGGAAAATAGCCCCGCCGGTAGCCTAGTGGTCACCGCACCAGACCAGTATTCTGGAGGTCGTGGGTTCGGATCCCACCCGGTGGGCATTTTTTCTGCACTTTCTTTATGTCTCTCTAAATTCTTTGTCTGTTTCAGTGACCTACCACATTCTCCCCTTTGCTTTCCGAGGTTTTCTTGACTGCCAACCCTTATTTCTGTCTTATTTCAACGAGCCCCTAATTTCCTATTCTGATTCGCTATATACATACATACATACATACATGCAAGCAGACATGCATGCATGCAGGCATACATACATGCATACATACATACATAAATACATACATACATACATCATGCATGCAGGCATACATGCATACATACATACGTACATACATACATACATAAATACATACTTACATACATGCATACATAAATACATACATACATACATACACACATACATCATGCATGCAGACATGCATACATACATACATACATCATGCATGCAGGCATACATGCATGCATACATACATACGTACATACACACATACATCATGCATGCAGGCATCCGTACATACATACACACATACATCATGCATGCATACATACAAACATACATACATAAATACATACATACATACATACATACATACATACATACATCATGCATGAAGGCATACATACATACATACATACATACATGCATACACATACATCATGCATGAGGCATACATATATACATACATACATCATGCATGCAGGCATGCATATATACATACATACATCATGCATGCATGCAGGCATGCATGCATGCAGTTATACATACATACATACATACATACATACATACATACATACATACATACATACGTACATAAATACGCACATACATACGTACGTACATACATACATACATACATACGTACGTACAGCCGGTAAAAGGCTTGTCTATAACACAGCGTTCGTACTCTCAGCCCTATCCTGCCCCGCCGGAGCGGGATTTGAATAAAACTACTGTGGAATTCTGAAGTCTTAGCCCTTCGCTTTTGCCTCCGACATGTTTGGAACGAGTATGTTTCGGCAGTTTTCGGATGTGGCTGGTTGAAGTTGAAATCGCTGTTATAGACAAGCGTTTTACCGGCTGTACATACACACATACATTCATACATCATGCATGTAGGCATACATACATACATACATCATACATGCAGGTATGCATGCATACATACGTACGTAAGTACATACATACATACATCATGCATGCAGGCATGCATGCATGCATTCATACATACATACGTACATACATACATACATCATGCATGCAGGCATGCATACATACATACATACGTACATAAATACGTACATACATACGTACATACATACATACATACATACATACATGCATACATGCGTACGTACATACATACGTACGTACATACACACATACATCCATACATCATGCATGCAGGCATACATACATACATACATACATACATAAATACATACATACATACATACATACATCATACATGCAGGTATGTATGCATGCATACATACATACATACGTACGTAAGTACATACATACATACATACATACATACATATATACATACATACATCATGCATGCAGGCATGCATGCATGCATACATACGTACTTACATACATCATACATTCAGGCATACATACATACATACGTACGTAATACATACATATATACATACTGTGAGCATCCTTGGGCAATCTACCGGCACCGGTTGGCACAGTCGGTCTTAGTGTGGGATCATCGGACTGCCATCAGTGCTTCCTCTTCATCTGTACATTATCATCATCATTAGCGAACGTGCTCTAGCACTTCGTCCTCATCTCTGTGAATACTCATCATCATGGTGTGTACTCGGGCGTTCGCTGCTCGAGCCTCCGAATAAACGGTCGCCCCGAACATCGGCCTCTCCGGTGAACCTTGTCCTCTCAATACATACATACACACATACTGTGAGCATCCTTGGGCAATCTACCGGCACCGGTTGGCACAGTCGGTCTTAGTGTGGGATCATCGGACTGCCATCAGTGCTTCCTCTTCATCTGTACATTATCATCATCATTAGCGAACGTGCTCTAGCACTTCGTCCTCATCTCTGTGAATGCTCTGTGAATGCTTCTTGACTGCCAAATCTTATTTCTGTGTTATTTTCAACGAGCCACTCATTTCCCATTCTGATTCGCTACATACATACATACATACATACATACATACATACATACATACATACATACATACATACATACATACATACATACATACATACATACATACATACATACATACATACATACATACATACATACATACATACATACATGCACGCATGCATACATGCGTCCGAGCGTACGTACGTACAGTACGTACAAAGAAACCTTTTCGCGTTCAGGTAGCCCAAGAGAGAATAGTCTTTAATAACAATGGTACTCGAAGCCAGTGCGCATGACTCAGCACTGCACAGAGTTACGAGGCTAAATCACTGAACGACACCGGCACGTTAAGCAAGGGAGCGAATTGCCTTCTGGCGCACGAAGCGACGAAGCGAATAACTAACCACGAAGCGACTAAGCAAAGGACTTTGCAGACACGCTGCAAACAGCCGCGGAACTTTAATTCAGATCACCGAACCAACGATGCAGGCGAGCGAGAAAAGCGTAAACAACCTTGCCGAAGCATAAGGCCGGGTTCAGACTGTTGCCGCAACTGTCGTAATAGCTCTAAAGAATGACGTCATTTCCCGTCTCTGCCAACCGAACTGACACGCCGTTTTTTTACGTCCATAGATCACGATATGGCTTTTGTGTCGGTAGCCTGAACGTAACCTAATACATGCGCTACGATTCCTAGGATGCAGAATTGACTCAGTGGGCATAGGAACCAGTGTACGCACTGCAGGGAAAAGAAATGAAATGTCGCGTATTTAGTGCGCCACGTGTGGGATGCAAGTGTCAGTTACCTTAGTAAGGAAACTTCCGGAACACTACTTGCTATGCCGGGTTGAACCTGATGAAAGGCCTCTTATATGTACATCGAGCTTTCGTGACAAGAGTGGGTTGCTTTAGGGACGAAGCATCCCGAACATTCTCGAAATGCCATGCTCGCAAGCATTTTATAAATAGCTGGTCATGTTGTATAAACAGAAAAAATCACAAAAATGAGGAGAAAGTTCCGGAATCGTCTTATCCTGCACAAGAATTCTGTGTTATTTTCATTTTAAGGGTTTTTTTCCTTTGACACATGATGTATACGCTTGCAATAATATAGTTAATAAAAGATTTTACTTCGCCTATTAGGCATATTTGTGCAGATGCAAAGTTGGTGATTTGGTTTGTAGGTGATTTGTGCCCATTTTTGTGTTAATTACCGAGGTTTATCTTTGTCTTCGTTGTGTAATGGCGGTGTATGGTATGGACATTTTTACTTTGTTATATTATTTCTGTTGTTTTTACTCTTTGTTTATGTTGGGTCTTTTAAATTTTCTTCGACAACCTACCTTCGCTCGCTTTATTATAAAGATAAATGGTTTAACTTCGCCAACCTTATACTTCTGGCCAGATAGAGGAGTTTTCAAACGAGAAAAGTGACCTTAGTCATGGTTGCCGTCGTCAGCGTGAAAGCTAAAGGTACCTAAATGGCAGCCGCTCTAAAGAGAAAATAACTTATGTCCGTGTGAATTTTGTGCCCTGGTCAACAGAGCAGCAGCAGCCAGGCGCGCTAACGCCAGCTGTAACCCGCCGCCCCGCCGCAAAGGAGCAAGCCTTAGCTTGCTCCGTGCGTCGTGACAGGCGTACGTGGCGGCAAGGGCTTAGAACGGGCGCACGCGGAGGAGAGCGCCGACTGCGGGGAAACTGCAGCATGGAGGGCGGCCAGTCAGCCTGCCGTATAAGTTTGCGTCAAAAACCGAAAAAAGAAATCAAAGAAGAGACGCAAAGTCTATGTATCAGTAAGGAAATCTCTGTTAATTGCAAGGCCTCCACTTTCAAAGCACGTAAGCTAACTTAAGCTCCCCATGAATTTTTTGCGTGTTTCGTTTTGTTTTGAGGGATTTTTAATACTTTTATCTGCATCGTGTGAGGTAGATGTTTAGGAATGTCAATTTTTGATTTTGTTAGTTCAGGTTTAGTATTCTTTAAGTTTATTGATTGTTTACTTTCAGCTTCTTGACATTTGAAAATCTCTTTTTAAAGGGACCCTAAATAGGGTACCGAAGTTCATAAGCCCTGGAGCTCTCCCCTTTCCTACTACCTTAAAGCGCTGTGGATGCTACGAGCTGATACGTTCAAGCAAAAAAAAAAAAAACCTAAATACACTTGTCAGGGTCACGAGGACGCGTGTTCGATTCCCTGCGATGTATACGAAAAGCAAGAACGCCCATGTGTACGAGATTTCGTCGCACGTTAAAAATCCCCAGGTGGTATAAATTAATACGGAGTTCTCCACTAAGGCGCGCCTCATCGCCTGTGTTGCGTCGGCGCGTTAAATTCTACAATCAATCAATCACTTGTCAGGTCGCCTGCCCCCGAGCTTCACACCGCCATTGGCTCCGCTCAGCGGTTCGCCCTGCTTTTTATTTTTACCAGCCGGCGCGCATGCTCCGCCTACTACTGGCTGCGTGGCACTGCTTTTGCGTCTTCCGTGCTAGCGATGGCAGCGATAGCACGCCAGTTCTAGCTTAGGTGAAACTAGCGTTTGAAGGCCAGATTGGATGGCTCCAAAACAACATTCTCGATTGATTGTAGGGTTTAACGCGTCGACGCAACGCCGGCGATGAGGCGCGCCGTAGCGGAGGGCTCCGGATTAATTTTGACCACCTGGGGATCTTTATCGTGCGCCGAAATCTCGTACAGACGGGCATTTTAAGTGCGATGCACTTTATAAGCGACCCCAAACCATCCACCGCCGGCGGCGGCGGCGGCGGCGGCGGCGTCCGCAGTGCTCCTCTATATTTAAAAAAGAAACAGCATCCGGCGCCAGGTTTCGATCCGAGGACTTTGCGGCCGCAGCGCGACGCTCTACCGACCAAGCCACGGACGCGACGCTGATATCAGTGTTAGTGACGCGCCTTATATCTTTAACGCATTCAAACTACGTCGTCAGCGGCGTGCGTTGGCGACTCAGCGGCGTTATAGCGGCTTGATAACTGCGTGGTGTACACGTGATACTACAAACCCGATGGAAGAGATGGAAGAGAAGGCGGCGAGGCGGTGGGCTGCGGGGGCCGAGCGCAAGCGCCGCAAGCGGGCCGACAACCGTGCATTCGCACTTTCACATTCTCCCCCTCGGGGAAATGCGGGGGAATTTTTTGCTTTTTGCCTCCATCAGAAAAGCGGACTCCGCGGCCGGGAATCGAACCCGCGACCTCGTGCTCAGCAGCGCAGCGCCTTAGCCACTGAGCCACCGCGGAGGGTAGAACAACATTCTCGCTCAAGACAATAATTGAAGATTTCCACCTACGACTAGCAGCCCGCTAGCGTTTCCGCATGCGACGCTGTCGCGGGGCGCACGTCTCTCCAAGGCAGCGTCGTGTAAAAAAAGACATAGTATCGCCGCAGTTATTCGCTCATCGCTTTATGAGGACACGCGGATGACGATTCCCAGCACAATCTTTCACCGCACTACCATCAACTTTCACACATTTTTAATCTGACTTTCAGCAATAGTTCGGATCTGGAAGGCGGCGACGAGTTTTAGCTGCTGCTGTGTGTGCCGATTCGTGCGCGGTACATGTACACCGTGAAGGCAGATGGTTGCCGCAGTCTCATGCATAGCATTTCTGCCTGCAGAAGATTCTCTGTGCTTGTCAGCGCTATCGGTATCTTGTAAACGACGTTCCATATCAACTAACTCAGCTAGGCTGGCGTGACGGATGACAACGATGGACATTCGTCCATACAAAGATACGCAGGAATGTCATTCTCCTAGACGACGCCCGGGCGCCGAAACCACTTGCGGCTTCCCTTAGAGCCGGAAACGCTGAGTGGCTGCAGCATTTGATGTAACCCGCCAATAGCGGCGCCGTAGTCTGCAGTGCCATATGCGTCGTAGGGGCTATGTCAGAGGCAAAAAAAGCTAGGTCAAAGCTCCGTTGAATAGTGGCGGGACTTCACATGTAATCAATGAAAGAAAAGAACACTTATCCAGCGATAGCGTGCTTGAAATCGCGACCTATTAGGGCCCCTTTAAGCTATTATAGCGATGGATTGTTTTAACTTGCTGAAGTATGCATTTTTGTGGGCGTTACGGGTTGGTTTATTGGGGATACCCGGGAAAGAATGCTTACGAAAGGGAACTCTCTACCCGTGACCGAATCGCTTTATTGAAACTGCAAGATAACGTACGAACGCCAGTGAGCGCCGAGCCAATGCTTTCCAAAGTGCGAAAAAGTTATACGACTCGGGTGCAAAACGTTCACCTACCACTGCAGTGGAACGGGGTATCCACATATTTACGGATGGGAAAACCAGCGAAAAGAAGACAGCGCAGACACTCGTCTCTCTCTGTGTTTGCGAGATTTCTTTTTTAGATGTGGAGTACCTTAGGACCGCACAATGTCCGTCTGCGTCCGTGCCTACAGCCTTTGAAATCGCAAAAAATCACACAGGCACCGGCAGGATTCGAACAGAGTTAGTGTCAGTCGTCTTACCCATTGGGCTACGACCGTGAGTTAGCACCCGAGAGTCAAACGGCTTACTCCCTCGCCTGTAACGGTGCGGAGTACCTGAGGACCTCCCAATGTCCGTCCGCGTCCATCCGTGCGCACACCACCATCAAGCGAAAATCAAGTGAAATTCGATTTTAGCCGCGAGTTGCAGTTTCATTTAGGGAATAATCAAGGTGCAACTTACGGCTCAAATCGAATGACGGTCTTTGCGCAAATCGGATGTCACTCAGGGCGTAACTTGCATGTCATTTTGAGTCCCCGTACTCTGCACCCTCGCCATCATCCACGGAGTGGAGATGCTGCCATTTTTTTGCTGGTTTTCCCATCCGTCAATATGTACCGACTGGCCCAGCAAGCTGCAATACTTCAGCATTCACATACATCGTTCCCATGTGCGACACGAAAACTTGGACACAGAATCAAGCCTGCCAAAACCTGCACGAGTTATTGAGACATTCTTAAGGCCCGAGAATCCCGTACAATTATCTTTGATAAGGTCCATTGCGGAACCCATTTTACGATGCCAGCAGAAGACCCGCACCGATGCTTCATTCTTGAACTGCAACTAGAGCGCGAGGAAGGTTGTGTGTGTGGCCCTTCCTTTGAGTATAAGGGACGCACAAATTACCAAGTGGCCACTATCGGTGAGTGACGTTCAATCTCGCTCACAAGTATGCGGTTCAGTCCGTTCGTGTGTCCGTCCGTGTGCCCGTGGCTCTATTCAGTCGCCTAACCGAAGCGAAAGAAGGCCCGTGGGGACCGTCTCAAAATGCCGAAACTGCTGGCACAGCTTATACGTGTCCATGTATTATTCAGCGCAAAAGAAGCCTCGGGCATGTTTCAGGCAAAGTGTAAGTACATAAATAAAATGTTCCAGTAAATGGCACGCAACAACTAGAACGCGGGAAAATTGAATTGACTGGAGAAAATCTCCATCGTGTTCATTGTGCGAGGTGCGAGACGGGAGGGAAAGAGCGTGACAGGGGGGGGGGGGGGAGGGAGAGAGAGAGAAGGGAGGGATTTACGGGGCAGCGGCGGTACAAGGCTCAGTCGTCTTTCGGCGGTATTTGCAGCGAAGGGAGCAGATACGCGGTCAATTTTTGTTCCGTCCTCATCTTTGCGCGCTGTGCAATCAGCAAGGAATGCCTTATGAAGCTACCCCAGCTCTCCAGAACTTCGAAATATACAACAATAGTTGCGGGAAAGTGGGAGCAGGTGGGCAACTCGTCAAACTTGTGTCACAATTGCTTATCTCGTCCCTGCCTTCCGGTCAAGCAACTGAGTGCGGTAGAGAGCACCACTCACCGAGAGTGATCGTGAGTTGGGCACAGTTCACAGGGAGTGACCTCCAGTGGTCAGTCAGCGGCGGCGCTCGCTGTGAGTGGTGCCTCGTGAGCTGCACTTATAACACGATTCAAGCGGATAACTTGAACGAGTGGCGAATGGGAAAAGTCAGTTCGAGTGGGTGAAAGTGGCGTATGAGAGGGATGAGTGTGAGTGCGGGACAGCGTATAGGCGTTTCCTGGAAGGCCAAGGTACACACGGCGCCATCTAGGGACTTGTTTTAACATGTATCGGCGTGCTTCTATATAACCTGTGCTATTGCACATGTATTTAACATGTACAGCCATAAGCAAATGTTTACGGACAACGAAAATGGCAATTTTAGGTTATTTCTCTGCCAGTTGCAGCCCATAAACTGTGGTATGCATTGGAAATGTCGTATACATAATTACTAAGATATTGCAAAAATACCGCACATAATACCCCGGGCTGCGTGCGGAGGAGAAAAAGCCCCAAATTGCTGAGTTCGTGGTTCATAAACTTCGGTGACGACGGTCATCCACGTGTTTCGATTTAACATGTTTTAACATGTATGCACGTGCTATATCTGTAGTGTAGCATGGTGTAGTGGTTCCGCTATCGGACAGCAAGCTTGCGAGGCCGGGTTCGAATCCTGAGTTTTGTTTTTATTTGCTTAATGATAGGTTACACTTGAAGGATGATCCTTTTTATCACGCTTCTAAATATCTTTATGACATCTTTGTGCATTAAAAATGATATTTCGGTTACTTTTGTTCCCTTAGGTGAGTTTCAGCTACAGTTTTTCTAGCTCCTGAGTTGTCTCACTTTCAACTGATGCTGTTGGCCAACCTATACAACTATTGCAGTTAATGTATACAGGGTGTCCCAGCTATCATGCACCAAGATTTAAAAAAAAGAGTAATGGCGTAACTCGAAGAAAACCTAGTGCATAATGTTTGCAGTACTGTGGAGAAGCGAACAGTATTTTTGTAGTTATAAGACTTAATTTATTAATTGTAGTTAATTATCCAACTCAAGAAGTACTGTCCTAATCCCTAAAGTGTCAATGAGGCACTTGTAGGTACCCACGAGGGGCATCTTACTGCGGTATTTTCAGCGACGAACTAATTGCGTACACATTTATTCCGAGTGATAAAGAAAACCCGCGAAATATAAAAATACCACGTGACGGCGCCTCCTCGCGCATCGTAATGCAACGCCCTCAAACAGGCTGCCTCAGAGTTAGCCAGAATGAAATAAACAAAAGAAAGAAAGAAGGAATCGCTACCGAGTTTGTGCCTTATCTGCCCACGCGCCCCGCGAATCTTGCTGTTGCTGCTCCTTCCATGCATGCCATTATCAAGGTGATGCGTTGTCTCTTTGGGCAGGTGACAGGCGAAGCAGTTGCTTTCAATCAGCTATTTGGGGACGCTTCTTTACAATTCGCGCGGAAGCGCCATCACGTTGTATTTTTTCATATTTCGCGGGTTTTCTTTATCAGTCAGAATAAATGAGTACGCCATTAGTCCGTCGCAGAAAATACCGCAGTTAGATGCCCCTCGTGGATACCAACAAATCCCTCATTGACCCTTCAGTGATTAGGACAGTAATTCTCGAGTTAGATAATTAATTACAATGAATTAGTTAAGTCTCAATAACGAAAAAATTACTGTCCGCTTCTTCACAGTACTGCAAACATTATGCACTAGGTTTTCTTCGAGTTACGCCATTTCTCTTTTTTAAAATTTTGTTGCATGATAGCTGGGACACCCTGTATAGCTCTTATATTTTCCAGCATGTTCGAGGGAGCCGATTGAAAAGGATCCAAAGTTTTTAATTTGTATGCACATAATCATGGTGTGGATTGCATGGCAAATAATCAGGCGACAACGTTTCATTCCACTTACTACGAAATTGTGTATACCACTTTACCATTTAGAGAGGGAGAGAGAGAATAGTCTTTAATGATACTGGTGAGGTTAGCCTGGCGAAGGCGCCTAGCTTGTTACACCAGATGTATAAAAAAAAAGAAATCGATGAAGTGATGATGATTATTACTATGATGAGCTCATTAATAGAGTCCTGTTCAGAGTCTGATCCAGTCCTGTGCTTCGCAGGAAAGACAATAGAGCGTTTGTCACTCAAGATCCTCGTTTAAAGTTAGACCGAGGGCCTAACACGCCACTTAAAGTTAGTCCTCTAGTAATAGGAAGGCCCAAGGACACTGAAATGTACGTCCTAGCTGCTCTATAACGCGTACATTTTCTCTATAACGCGTGCTCTATAACCACGTATATCCTACTCCGGGCCTTTTCATCGGGAGGGGGCGACTTGGCAAAACCACCCACCAATCTTCTAATTCCCAGTCGCTACACCGATATTCTTCACCTCTGCGTCCAGAGCCACAGCCACTACCCACTCCCTCCCCTCCCCTCCCCCCCCCCCCCCTTGAACACTTGCGACGCCCGACAATAGCGCAGACTCCAGACACAAACATATTTCCACACCCCTATCCTTCATCACATAATCCCCCCTAAATACCCTTACAACTGCCCAACATGTCATACTTTTATTACGACGTGCCATATAGTATGGGCATTCGCCGACCACTCAAACCCTTTCTCCTCCTCCTCCCCGGAGCAGTGGGAGTGCGGGCTGACCAGCTCTCAGCTCTAGACTTAAAAACATTTGATCTCCCGGGGTAGAGCAGCAGCGGTCACTCGCGGCTTTCTGAACTGAGAAGAGGCCACGCACCTGTCTTTTATTTTTTTGTCTGCTCAATAAAGTTTAATCCTCTTCCTCCTCATGCCTCACTATGTTCAATTCACCCCAAACCTCTCCCGTGGTTATTCGAGCTCTCTCTCTCTCTCTTGAAGATGACGCACACTTTTAAGTGCGAATGCACTTCTTAAGCGAGCCTGAAGCGTCCGCCGCCGTCCGCATAGCAACAGCTGCG
The DNA here is from genome assembly GCF_048455015.1 of Haemaphysalis longicornis. Taxonomy (NCBI): domain Eukaryota; kingdom Metazoa; phylum Arthropoda; class Arachnida; order Ixodida; family Ixodidae; genus Haemaphysalis; species Haemaphysalis longicornis. Next base: position 232,297,351 of record NW_027526295.1, on the reverse strand, counting down.
GGTGCGCGCGCTCCTCGTCTTCCTTGGCAACGGGGGGAGATGGGCGCGCGCTGCCTGGCCGCTGACATGGCACATACCCACGTGGGGGATTGGCCAGGAATCTCCTCGTCTTCCTTGGCAACGGGGGGAGATGGGCGCGCGCTGCCTGGCCGCTGACATGGCACATACCCACGTGGGGGATTGGCCAAGAATCGGGCGTGAGAAGGGCTAATGCACCCACTTAAAGGAGTACTGACACGAAATTTCAAAGCTGAGATCCGCTCTAGCAATCAAGTACAACGACAACACAAATAGGTGTCTGTGAATGAATGCATCTTTCTTTCTTTGTAGTTGTGTGTGTGTGTGTGATCTCTCTTTCGCGAACATTACCGAACCGCGCAAATTCAACTCGTGCATTCGCACTTTCACATTCTTCCCCTCGGGGAAATGCGGGGAATTTTTTTGTTTGCAGAGGAACATGTGAAACGTACCCCAAGGCATATTTCTAAATGTGCTGCAAAGAAGGAAACGAATTCAGAAAAAAAGGCAATCCACGGATCGTCCTCATTTTTCTGGCATGGCCCTCCAGCTCGGGGCATAAAATCGGCCCGCAGTATTCCGAAATAAATGAGTACACTTTTATTCCTCTTTCTCGTACAGGGCTACCTCGCGGAACCAGTTTGTTTCTGTGAGGCCCTGTGCCGACATCTCCTGTATAGCTGCAGTTTAGCGCAGCTCCCCAATGACAACAGCAACAAAAAGTTTTTTTTCTCGGGAAAGCTTATTTTCTCCAAGAATAGCCCAACAATGTTTGCTGGAGGTTCTGGAAAATGGCATGAGACGTTCACTTGGAGGCTTGAAGGCTCATTCCGCAGTAGTTGCTATGGGCTTCAGGGCCTTCGCTCAGCGTCGAACACTTCAGAACCCGCCTTGTCTTGAAGTCCAAACATCCGCAAAGCTGAAGGGCTTTCTGTTAAAAAAGTTAACCGAGCCGAATGTTCATATTTTAATTTTAGTGAACTATTTCGCTGGAAATCCGGGACTTCTAATGATCTCGAGCAGCAGAACTCTGGCGGATAGGTTAGGAGAGCGGGGCACACAGCATAGAAGAGTTAATTAAAGAAAAAATGTTTCCTATACTTTTGCCTGTACTAAGGGCTCTAAAAGCCATTCTTGGAGGCACACGAAGAAATAAATGGACCAACTTACTGTTTATCTTTATTCTTTGAACACATAATACTTCGCTTACTGTAGGCATACAAATGAGCCACCGCCCTTTTTAAACTAACCGTCAATGTTTTAAAAGGTAACCTTTGAAGGGAATTTTGTTAGTGAAAGTAAATTAAGAACGTGCATAATTGCGGACAATAACGGTAAGCTAATTTTGAAGGTAATTCTGTTGGTGAAAAGTAAATTAAGAATGTGCAGAATTCCGGACAATAACGGTGGCGCAAGTGAATAAGTATGCACTCGAACGCTCGGAACGCCCGATATACAGCAAAGCTTTTTTTTCTTCTTACACTTCAAAATAATCGCCCTTACTCGAACTGTCTTGGCTTCTTATCCGCTTTCTACCTCGCTGAAGTTACGTTGGACATAGAATCAAATCTTCCGATGGCACGCGATTTAGTCGAAAAAATTACTCGTGCAGATACCTTTGGACCTGGTGCAAAATTATGGCAAGACTCTACTACAGTTTAACCTGGATATAACGAAGTTGACAAAAATTCGCACTTCTTCGTTACATCCAGGTTTTCGTTACATGCAGGTTTCGAGTTAAAGCTCGTGGGAATGAAGCAGAAACGAAACCAATATTAGTGATGCTGAACTCACCCTTGTGCAAGTATATATTTCACACTGAAAAACTGCGTTATTTGTGCCTGCTGCTTCTGCACAGCCCCGAATTCACTAACGAAACTAAGTGTCACTTCCGCTTTTTATACTTCTCGGTGCCTTAACACGTTACATGAACCAAACTTTAGCTGAAAGGGCGCCTTATCGCGAACGTCATGCTCTTTTCTGCAGACAAAATTGTTGAAGGGATGCGAGCTGGCACACTGTGCCGGGCAGTGACGTTCTTCTTTCTCGCCGGCGGAGACGGCATTTAAAATTGCGAACTAGTCTTGAAAAGACAAATCTTTTCGTATTCAGGCAGCAGAAATCGTCCACGAACCCATACCACAGATTTCAGGGGACACACGTGACTACACGCCGACAGGCAGGCCTAGCACCAAACTAACACCGCACTCACACGTGGAAATGTACGAGAGATAGCGGTGCGGGCTAAATTCGCTAAATTACTGCATTTCGCCAGCCGATTTTTCAGAAAAAGGGCAAGAAACCTTGACTCATCAGCGTAATGAATTGGTTACATCCAGGTTAACCGTCGAAATTCCTTCTTTGCGTAGAGGTCGCAAACACATGGGATTCAAAGAAGGTGGAAATTGGAAATGGGGAATTGAAAAGCTTCATTAATTCCAGGAATTCGTTACATAGAGGTTCGTTACGTCCAGGTTTAACTGTATAACAAATGCCCTAACGCAGCGCCTCCTAGCCATGTATATGCCTCCCTTTGCGAGCTTTCAAAAGTGATGGGGACCTTCCTATGGGTGCGAATGCATGACGCAGTGTCTAAACAAGATGAATTTACGCTGAAAATGTCCCGTATTCTGTTTAAACGTGAGAGTGGCTTGTCTGAGTTTCGAAGGCAAGCACCGGGCTGCCGGCTACAAAATGCGGACCCGGCTGGTCTCCACAAAAAGCGTCCCCAAAACAACTAACCCTCAGACCGCGTTGAATACGCTGCGACATGTTCAATAGCGCATGCCGTAAAAAAATGGCCGCGTATCTGCTCACTCCGGTGCAAATGACATCGAAAGATCTTCTGCCGCCCCTGACACATGAATTTCGCCCTTCTCATTCCTGCTCACCTCTCATGCTCTCCTGCTCCCGTTCAGCTCCTTCAAGGATAAACGCGGTGGAGGTTTGCTCAAGTCTATTCAATTTTCCGGCATTCGCACGGCTCGTGCGCCATGCATTGGAATCTTTCGTTACTGTTGGATGTGGAATGACACCTCGAGTTGCTGGCACGGGGACGAGCCCTTTTTGTATTCTAGGTCAAAACATTGCTTTTGAACACGTATTTTTTTGTTCCATATCGCAACTATCGAGCACACATCTATTTTTAATTAAAAGGACACTGCTTGTGGTGGTTATGTATTGATGTTCTGCCTCAAATATTCCTAATTGTTTCTTTTTGCTGAACAATGTTGACAAGTATGAAGTGCAGTACCAGATTTGGTTATACCAGATTTGGTAATATCCCTAATGGTTTCTTTTTGCTGAACTATGCTGACAAGTATGAAGTGCAGTATCAGATTTGGTTACCAGATTTGGTAATATTCCTAATGGTTTGTTTTTGCTGAACAATGTTGACAAGTATGAAGTACAGTACTAGATTTGGTTATACCAGATTTGGTAATATTCCTAATGGTTTGTTGTTGCTGAACAATGTTGAGAAGTATGAAGTGCAGTACCAGATTTGGTTATACCAGATTTGGTAATATTTGTAATGGTTTCTTTTGCTGATAAATGTTGACAAGTATGAAGTGCAGTACCAGATTTGGTTATACCAGATTTGGTAATATTTCTAATGGTTTCTTTTTGCTCAAAAGTGTTGACAAGTATGAAGTACAGTACCAGATTTGGTAATATTCCTAATGGTTTATTTTTGCTGAACAATGTTTACAAGTATGAAGTGCAGTACCAGATTTGGTTATACTAGATTTGGTAATATTCCTAATGGTTTCTTTTGCTGATAAATGTTGACAAGTATGAAGTGTAGTACCAGATTTGGTTATACCAGATTTGGTAATATTTCTAATGGTTTCTTTTGCTGATCAATGTTGACAAGTATGAAGTGCAGTACCAGATTTGGTTATAACAGATTTGGTAATATTTCTAATGGTTTCTTTTTTCTGAACAGTGTTGACAAGTATGAAGTACAGTACCAGATATGGTAATATTCCTAATGGTTTATTTTTGCTGAACAATGTTTACAAGTATGAAGTGCAGTACCAGATTTGGTTATACTAGATGTGGTAATATTCCTAATGGTTTCTTTTTGCTGAACAATGTTGACAAGTGTGAAGTACAGTACGAGATTTGGTAATATTCCTAACGGTTTCTTCTTGCTGAACAATGTTGACAAGTACGTAGTGCAGTACCAGATTTGATTGTTTGCAAGGTTTTGCCTATATAAACCACTTGTACAAGAATTCCTTTAACTTTTGGCCGGATGACTGAATCGAGAGGCAGACAGACCCAACCATATAGACCGACAGACAGACAGACAGACAGACAGACAGACAGACAGACAGACAGACAGACAGACAGACAGACAGACAGACACACCAAAGTTGCTGGGTTTAAGTATCCCAAAAAAGGCTATCGTGTTTCTAATAAATGACAAAGAGAAGTAAATGCATGAGAAAGCTCCCCCGCAGTCTCAGTCGGCCTTCAGCTTCGCGGGAGGCGGTGTCGCAGCAGCATGAATAGTGATTCCGAGATAAGAAGCTGCAATGAGTGCGATGTGGAGGTTGTAGGCTACAGTAGACATCGAGAGGAGAATAGTCGACGCACCTAGCCAAAATAGGCGCTTTCTCGCTTTCATCTCATTACAGTATCCCGAGGGATTTTCTGAAGCTCATGTTGAATCCCTTTGCGTGCGTGGATTTTTTGCCTAGCTTCAAAGTTGCGCAGAAAAGCCGGCCCAATGGCGCGCGCTTTAAAGAGAAGCCAAGTATATGCGTAACGCAGCCACTCCGACAATGGTGCTGAACCAGTTGCGAGACCAGCCTTTAGGGAAGTGCTACTGTTCTCCTGGACGCAGAGACAATGCAGTTGTGTAATTACCAGTGACGACATTTTCTGCTACTACTTCGAATTAAGTTCGCAGGGAGAGTTCGGTTGAATGCAAGGAAAAACGAGTACAAATGACGGAGTAGGCACAAGCATATTTAGAACTAAAATATTGTGTTTTTTTTTGAAAATGGGCCATAAATACTTCTTTCAGCAACAACAACAGAGCCCGCAAAGTGACGCCACTGCGCCATATGGCAACATTCAGAATACATTATTCTAAATCATGAAAATGCAGTTAGCTAATACTGCTCCTTGTTCGAAAAGCGGATTATGGCACGCTTACACAAGACTCATAAGGTGCTCTATTTCAGTCGCTTTTATTATCCCGCAAGTAAGCTGGCTCTATTTCGTTGCCAGAGTGGACACTCATTGAAGACTGGGTGAAAGTCGAAGACTCCGCGGTGGATTGCCAAGTGTGCGCCTGTTGATCCGAATGAGACATCCTAGGTCGCGAGGCGTATTTTGGTCCTTATGACAGCGAATCAGCCAATTCTTGATGCCTACGCCTGAGACTAAGTCCACCGGGCGCGCGTCTGAAACCGTCGATGTTTCGGTTAGGTGCAATGAACCCTGATTCAGGTAGAAACGTGGGGTTCTATTTAAGGAGCAAATCACTTTCTGTGATTCTGCGGGATAAGAATGGCTTCGCGGCTTTGCCGCATGAGCTGCTGTTGTAAAAAGCAACAGGGGAGATTACGACAACCTTTCTTGCCCAATAGACGTTGCATGGGTAAAGAAGCACTCGAAGTAAAGTGGGCAGGGCTAAAGTCGGTGCATGTCACTGGGGAAGTTGAGATAACAGTGACTTGCGACTGCAAATATTTTTTCCTCTTATGTGTAGGCGCGTAAGCTCCACTGCCAACCATGTCCTTTTTCCTGGAAAACAATATCCGGCAAAAATCAATGCCTTTCTTCCATAAAACTAAGCTGAAGTTCGTTCTATTGAATGGCGCGTTATTTTTAAAAACGCGCGAAGACAAGAACTTTTTGGCGTGCGCAGTCTATAAAACGGACCTCTTTTATCTTCTATCTTTCCCCAAGAAAGTATTCCAATATACTTTGACGAATCGTTCGACAGATACGGTCTCGCATCACTTGAGGACAAGGCCGGATTGTTTGAAGAGGGATTTCTTGACATGGGTTAGCTTTTAGCTCAAAGCTACATTCCCCGATGGAGGGGGGGGGGGGGGCGGAGAAAGCACGTGTGTTATAAAAAAAAAAAGCGGCGTCAGCATAAGGTCATGCAGTGTTACTATTATGAGCGACCTGTTTCTTACCGGCTATGACAGAATATTGTTCAGTCTCCTTGACAACCGAATGTTTTAACAAAATGAAAAAAAAAATGTTCGTATTTGTGGTTACCTGGTGTTGGAAATGAATAAGGGTGGGCTCAACCGCTATCCCAGCGTTCGCTTGATATGTTCTCGAGTGTTCGGCGACGTTCATCTTAACATATTTCCGGTGGCCGCTCCGAAGTTCCGTCTTCACCGTATCTACTCCGGCGATAGTACATTAAAAGCTGTCGTAGGGCAGAGATGTAATCAGGTGGTTTTATTTGCGCTATGTGCAGAGGTCAAAACTGCTATCAACGCGGTAACGGGTGACCTTCGACACATGCAGAGCACCCTGCCAATAGGCACCCGCGTGATCAGCGACATTTGGGCATGGCGCTGCGGCAGCTAGGCATGCTAAAGCTTTTGTGAATGCTCTCGGTTTTGGGAAGGCAAGGTTCGACATAAACTGTCTAGCGGCGAACACCTGTTATAAAATTATCTTCTGCCGATAATTAGAGAAACCTTGTTCTCACCTTTGGCACAGTTATTCCGCACAAAGCTTCATGCCGTAGCTTCCGAAGTGGCGAGGACCTTCAGCGTCATTTTAAAGAGAATGTTCACCCGCAATATGTTTTAGGTGTTACATTCTTGTGTTTTAACACCCAAAAGCAAGACCAAGGGTGCTACTCCAGAAGGCCCGAGATTGAGCGGAAGTCGGGAGGCACGAGCTCTAGCGATGCTCACGTAACATGATGATAATATTTTGAGGCGGAGTTCAGGCGCTTTAAACATGCGATTCATGATAGATATTGAGGTGACGTAACCGGTCCAGGGCAGCGCGCTTCAAGGAGGCGCGACTAGGGCATGGCACATTTTTCAGTTCGTTCCCTCGCTACACTCCTGCAATGGTGGCTGCGGGGGGCAAGCAAATCGAACTACTTTAGTTTATCGCACTTTTATTTTTTCAACCTTTATTTCCCTACAAGAGAGAGAGAGAGAGATGACTTTATTTGATGCCCGAGATGGGTTCTGAAGGGTAGACGACTTGGACGGTCTCCCTACCTCATCCGTCAGCCAGGATTCCTTGGGTCCTCGCGGCGGCTTCAGCCATCCGGACTGCTGTCAGTTGTGCCTCCGGTGTGGAGCTGAGCAGAACAGTCTCCCATTGTTCTGCAGTCTTAATTTTGTAGCTTGTAAGTGTATCTACATCGGATTTGCTATTATAGCCATTCGTATTTTGTTGGAGCTTATAGCACGACCATATCATGTGGTGTAGGTCGGCTCTGCTGTTGCATAAAGTGCAGAGGTTTGAATAAAGGTCTGGGTAGCAGCGGTTGAGGGAAACAGGGCTCGGAAAAGTGTTCGTCTGCAACCGTCGCCACGTGACTGCCTCTTTCCTGGAAAGAGTGTGGTGGGCCGGTGGATATTTGCATCTTGATAACCTGTAGTGATTTATTATATCCCTGTATGTGACTAGTCTGTCTTTGTGAGATCTCGTAACGTGTGCTTGTTCTTGGCTTTCCTGCGACGTCTTGTTCAAAGTTCATTATTATTTTTTTAAGGCGTTCATATGAGCTTTTTTAAATTTGTCGTCCTAAGAAGCAGTTTCTGCCCATTTCTGCCGTCGGTGGCAGACAATGCAATCATGCTACTAAGGCCGAGTGGCAAAAAAGAAAGCGGGTGATAGAAAGGCGCCAAATTCAAAATAATTGCTGCTCGGTGCTGCGTAATCGCCACCGTTCGTCTGCTTTTCGATACATAATTTCCTTGGTGCACTTAAGTCTGCTTAGTACTTTAAAAGCGAAACCTTAGTGGTACTTGTTAACAACGTTTTTACTGATGATACATTGTACTTGCGCCTTTTTCCTCGCTTTCATTTTTTTGCCTTTTGGCAGAAATTACTTCGACTGACTTCTTTTCTGCTATATCATGTTTCCGTCAGTTTCTTCTCCTTCATTTCTTAATTAACTACGTAAGCAAACAAACTGGCACACGCCACAGCCTCCCTAGAATCAAAGTTCTGGGATGCTGGTGATCACCTGTCCTACTCCCGTGCCATCACGTTCAAGTATCACTCTGCACGCACTATTATGCAGCTTTTACTTTTCAAATACACAGTGGGATTAATTTAGCGAACCGGGCACATTAGCTCCTCAAAGCTCCCAATTGCGGTCCAATTCCGTGAGTGGGCTTGTGCTACTACGGAAGGAATGGTAACAACGACGACAACTTTTCAGATTTCTTTGCTTTATTTCATTTTGCTCTTCACCGCTCTTGTATGACGAAGCTCTCTACTGTGGATTTTTCTTCGTTTTGACCAATCCTAGCTCTCACTCTCCTCTCTCTTCGTTCGCCCCCTTCCCACTCCCGCTTACCCGACCCCTGGTGTAACGTGGTTACTTTATTTCTCAACTCTCCCTTTTACTCGCTTTCCATGCTCTGCTTCCTGCCATGCGACGGTGACACTGAAGAAAACCCGTTGAAATGTGTAGAGATCGCCTCTGCGAATACATATGCGTCGTTGATTGTATACGTATGTATATACGTATAAGCTGCCAGTTACGTTTTCACAAAAAATGTGCGACACGCAGCGCCTGTGCTGCGCTGACGATGAATAATACACCCAGTCATGCAACGCCTGGTCCGAAATTGTGTTGCGAGCAGACGATAACTGAAGCGCGCACACCGGCTGCAGACGGATAGACGCGCGGTAGACCGTGCGGAAGCCATGCCTGCCGAACCACCTAAAAGAAAGGCGTAGTCAGGGAAACACGTCTCCAGTGACCATATTGCGCACACACCGGCTGACTGTCGATTGATGGTGGTCGATGGTGCGGTCGCGACCAACGCTTCCATGAAAGCTGCCCGTCGCGTAAACCGAAGCGCACACAACACTTGCCCCTCGCTGGTTATCGAGCGAAAGCGGTCTCGAAGTCGTCGCAAACGGCGCTCGCTCGCCAGATGAGTGCACAGCCAATGCAGAGTATTTTTGTAGAAATAAAAACAAGCTCAAATTCTTCCTCCATTTAAAAGATCTGTCAGATCAGAAATATTCCTGCTACCGCGACAATGACAATAAACCACGCCGAAGAAGCGGCCGCCACGGCCGGGTTCAACTCGACCGTGGAAAACCATCCCCGAGTTTTCTCCGAGTTCTAATGTTGATTAAACACACCCATCCCATTCGTGGGCGAAGCGTAGCGACCGAAGCCACACCCATCCATGGCGTCGACTTTGTCGATGGCGTAGCGTCGTAGCCACAAAGTCGTCATTTGATGCCTGCTAGCAGCGACAAGAACTTAGCACCAAACAAAAAATTGCCTTTAATCCACGCTGTGCAGGTGGTTGGAAAGCTTTAAACGACACCCACAACAATTGCCTATGCGACGTCATTTGAATTCCCACACGTGACTGTACAAAGAGTGAAACCAGAGATTCTGCCAGCCGTTACCTGGAATTCGCGGGGGCGGCGTCCCAAACGCACAAGCAGCGTCGGCCACGGCCGGGCTAGAGCGGCGGACGCCATCGCTGTAGCCCGGCCGTGAGTCGGGAGAGAGAAAACGGAGAGGACCATCTTTTAGATGCAGAGCATCTGATTCACTCGCCTTGTCCCTCCGGCGTCGTCGTCGTTGTTGTCGGCGTTGTCCACCCCTCTGCCATTCTCCTCGCCGCGCGAGCTGCGCTCTCCGCCGCTCTCCGCCGCTCACCCCCTCTCCTCTCCGATAACGAAGACTCTCTCGCGAGGGGCATTGGATTGGATTTGATTTGATTTGATTGGATTGGCTTGGATTGGCTTGGCTTGGCTTGGCTTGGATTCGGTTGGATTGGATTTGGATTGGATTGGATTAAAGTGGATTGTGTTGGATTGTGTTGCGTCATAGCCGCGGCACGTTGCGTCATAGCCGCGGCAGACGCGCTGGGGCCGGCGCATGTGCAGTACTCTCTCTTCCGCGGTTTCCTCTCCTTCGGGCGCGCTGCGCATATAACCGGTGTGCCGTTCTCCGGCGAAGCAACATCCACGCTTGGCTCAAACACCTAGTCCACGCCGCTTTACAAGTACGCCAACGTCGTCATCGACTGGGACCAGCTTACGCAGTCCCCTCAACGTTATGCGCGCTATACAACGCGTTCCCTTCGCCGCTCCGCCTATGCGTCGCATCTACACAGGGGTTCCCGCGAGGGGAGGTGGGAGTTTTGAAGGGTGAGACAGCGGAACCTGGCCATCCTGATGTGCTAGCTTGGGGCTACACCTCCGCGCGACACAAGCGCAGACACCGATACAATGCGGCATGTGAGCTTAGTGATTCCCATTTATACAGATTTAAACTAGTTAGCTTACTAAGTTTGAGAATTGCAAGAAAGCTGAAGGAACTTTTAAAATTCCCATTTATCGGAATCTGTTGCTACTTTGTCCTTTTGTAATACCTCTTAAAACACAGCCGAATCGGTAATCACCAATTTAGAAAAGGGAGTCCCAGTCGTGGCGAGCAGTGCGCAAAAGGCAGCGTTTGTTTAGCGGCCAGATGTCTCTATGTGGTTTGTACATTTTTTTTCCGTCCTGCAAACCAACCCATAACGTATCTTTGCCGCACGACCTCGTAATTCCGTCGGGTGCGGGTTACCCTGGAGGTGCTGACGAACAATTTAATCAAGCCGTGCGAAGGAAGCGCGCAATGAACGCGATGCTGCACCTAAACAGGCCTAAAACAACCGTCGCTAAAGCAGACGACAAAGTCGTACCGAGGACGCCGCCGCCGGCGAGCAGGCACTCCCGCGCGGGGAACGCTGGTTAAATTCGCGGCCCATCTCTGGTGTGCTCCATGAGTGATACCCTCCGCCCCCCTTAGGTTGTTTTTATTTTGTAGGGAAGATTAATGTTTCCCTTCTTCCCCTTTTTCACCTCCCCCCACCGCCGCCTCCGACAGTTTAAAAGTTTGGTGTACCGCACGCCACGAAAGAACCCTTAGCTGGCAGAGCTAGAAAGCTTTAGTTTAAATAGAAGTTCCCAGGCCACCGTGAGCTAATGGTGCCACAGTCGGGGGGGTGCTCGGTCCGAACCGGGGTTCACTCTTGTCCGAGCCGATAAAGCGGCCAAGACGACACGATATATACTCACGGGGGCCTTCTTTATACCCAGTGGAAACGCAGTCGATGACAAATGACACAACTTCAACGTCTGAAATGCACTCGCCAATGCTCAAACACGGTCTTGACACACTGAATCGGGACGACTTCTGATAAGCGCCCGCCGTGCACGTTCAACCTAGCCGTAAACAAAAGCCATACTCGGCGGTCGCGAGCAGGGAGCGTTGCGTTCGCTATACTGAGCCCCTTCGCTTACTTGTTTTGCGCTCGAGAAGAGCAGCATCGGGTCTACTCTCAAGCGACGTAGCAAACATAATTCAGTGGAAGAACAGAACACCGAGAAAAACAGACCGCCCCGCGCCGGGCGTTGCCAACAGCTAGGGTGAGGATTTCAAAGTAAGATCGACAGTTGGGCTAGTTGGTGTTAATACATCGTTAAGTAGCGCTCGAAACGCGACGACAGCAGACGACAGCCGTGCGTGTTTTTTCTGCTGTCGTCCCGTTTCAAGCACTACTTAACGATGGATTTCAAAGTAGTAGTACGGTTATCTAGTTTATGCTAGGAAATGAGTATTGCAAATCGATTTGAAGATGGCGCTGCATGCGGATGTTATCACAAGGCGTACTTTATCAACGTAAGCGGCACCAATACGGCGCGCTGAATATGCCAAGCGTGCTGAGCGTGATTCCGCCGGTTTCGCTTGAAGTGTATCGGATGCTTCACTATCACTACCTTCGTAGTACAAGCAGCTGAAAACTCGGGAGTTGGCAGAACTCGGACCTTCTGGAATAGCGTCCCATGACGCAAGCTCCCTGCCATGAAAAAAAAAAAACAACAACAGAAACAATGGCTTTGACACGCATGATTGCCGCAGCGCCGTCGCCTAATCTCGCTGGTAACGCTGGTGGCTGTCAGCAGGCTGCGCAGCATGTAAAGAACTTGAGGTGTTCCTGCGTTGTTGTTAAGAGTTTTGATCTCTGCCCGAAGGGGGCATATACACACAGAGAGAGAGAGAGAGAGAGAGAGAGAGAGAGAGAGAGAGAGAGAGAGAGAGAGAGAGAGAGAGAGAGAGAGAGAGAGAGAGAGAGAGAGTTTAAAATGAGGTATGCGGAAATCCCACCCGGGTGAGCGAGAACAACCTTGGGACACACTAGCCCCGCTGAGTGCTGTCGTCCCCAAAAGCAATATTCTCTTTCTCGCGTGGCCGTCCCTCACTCTGGAAGCTGGAACGGTAGGCTTCACACACCGACAGAATGATAGATACGGAATTAATTTGTCGATGCGAGCTAGTTGGTACTTCATCATGGGAACAGGTTAAGCGCCAGGCACAACTGGAGCAAGGAAAACCCTTTCCTGTCTGTTTTCCTTCCTCCAGTTGTGCCTGGCGCTTAACCTGTTCCCATGATAGACACGGTTTTGCAAGGTGGGGCAACAAAAATTCCCGCGCTAAGATGAAAATACAAGGCCAACGAAACGTTCACCCTTGTACGGAACGTTCGAATGCTATAGAAATGCCTCAAAACGGTACACCGATATTTAGATATTGCTCCGTAATGTCATCCTCTCTCCTTAAACTTGGATAAAGAGCACTACTGTTTTATCACTACCTTTGATGCTTTAAAACCGCTTAGTTTCATTAACTGTTTCAACACATCGATAAAGGAAGAAACCACGCACCACTTCCGGGTTCTTTTGCAGAAGTTAGTAAAAGGAACCCCTGAAACAAAATATATTCCTGCATTCCGCAATGCTCTGCAGTGACACACATTAGAGCAACTTCCCACGGACATCACACGACACTGCACAAACCCCAGACACATCTAACAGTAATCGGGTCTGTGGGCGTAGCAGTGACTTCCTTAAACGGAAAACACACCTGCTTCGCTCCCTCCTCGCTACCGAACCTCATCCCCCCACTCTAGGAATTTCCTTCTTCAAGACCATGCTCAACTTGCCCGTATTCTTCCGGACCTCTTCATTCCCCGCCTACACTCGCAATTTGTCCTTCGTAGTGTGGGGACCCTCAGTCAGATTTGTACAAATCCTTCGTCTTTAAAGGTGTCCTGATGCACCTTCCGCACACGATTTGGAGCACAAAGGAACCCGCGGAAAGATTTCAAAAACTCTACACCAACAGGATTGTAAATGCCGTCAGTATTCTGAACCGAGGAGCAGGGTTGGGAGAGTCGGTACGGACTCGTAGAAAAATAGCATCGCATAGTACGGTTGGTTCCTCAGCGCTCTTATTCTCTCGTGCTTCGTCGCGAGATAACTTTGTAATCCGAATTTTTGACTTCTTAATGCTTTTCCGTTCCATATGTGTTCTTCTTACACGTTGTCTGCAGCCGTTACCTAGTAAAGTGTTTCTTCAGACAGCGCCCGTCCTGCTGTTTTTGCCTTTCCCGTCCTTCGCAGTGATTTTTTCCTGCGGATCAATAGTCACCGACTTAGGGCATATCAAAAGAACGCGTATTTATGAGCTTTTCCGGGCTTCTCCCAGGCCACCTTCAGCGTTGTGAAAGATAGCACCGGGCTTTATAGAGAAGGGTACAGGCCTAAAATGTGCACAACAGCGAATAAGGCGCTCTGAATCAGGAGATTAGCTGTAGCCAAAAAGAATTATTTAAATCAGCCACACTCAATACACACTGCTCAAATAAAATCCTTGTCATCCAGAAATTTTTGTGATGAAAAGTCAATAGCAAACCGCAAGAAAAGGTTTTCATTTTTCCAGCCCCATGGCGTTTCAGCGGGCACCTGCTTCCCAGGTAGCATATAGATAGGCAGCAATACCGTCGCGCGAATTGAAGGGCGCGGAGCAATAGGCGGAAAACATTACTTTTTTTATGCAATGACATCTTCTGTGTCTGAAATCTGTCCTGGTTACGCTACCTTCGGTTGCTACGATGGTTTTATAATCAAATGGATGTATATGTCTGACGTGTAATCTTCGTGTCGTAACGGTTGCGGTGGCCTCGGCTGGTGGGGGTTTTTAGTGGAGCGAGCGTCCGCCTCTTGGTTATAAAAGGGGAACAGCGCAAACTCAGACAAGACACAAGAAGAAGGAGGTGACAAACACGAACGCTGACTTACAACTGAGGTTTATTCCTTGGCTTTTCACATATATATGCCAATAGTCAAAAGCACAAGAAAAACCGAAAATGTCATGATAGAAGGAGATACCAAGTCGCTCGTCACGCTTCACCGACGCCATGTGCCACAAACACTTGCTGTACTATTGAGGGACAGATAATCTCTTTCTGCGAGAGCGACAAGGAAGGAACGCTAACACATTTATCTTTTCTGCGCAATATTTCTGCGGCTTCAATTATTTCTCTTGTTATTTTATCTTTGTGTCGTGAAATGACCTGTGTTTTTTGAAATATTGGGGCGCAGTTTGCTTTTTGGTGGCTTTTGCCCATCACAAGGCCACGGAGCAAGAATCTGCAAAATTATTCAGTCTGAGTGGAATAGGCAAGTGCGGTTCTACCGAGAGTGCCTGTATCTGCGTCTTCACGGACCGTCTGCACAGCCCCGGCCTAGCAGGAAGTGGCGGGAATTCAGCGTTCTGGCGGACTCAACGGCTGAGTGTTTGTGGTTGCAGACTCTTTCGGAACTGCGTGCTTCTGCGCGCACGGCTCCAACAGCCAGGAAGGACAACGTCAGAACCTTGGGCGACGTGACTCTTCCGGACCGCATCAACCGTGTTCTGGCTAGGGGACCAAAATGCGCCGTGGAACCGGACAGGACAGCGCCCGAGCTGCTCAGCTTGGTGCGGCGAGTGTCTGGTCTGGCTCCCGATGCTGAGGCCGACAGGTGCGTGTCTGAAGGAGTGGACGTTCTCTTCAAGTGCAGAAAGAAGAAGTGTGATGTACCAGTCAGGCAGACGGAGTCGTTTTTGAGGACCAACGCGCTATCCTTGCTACCCTCAGACAAAGAAGGGGGCTTTATTGTGTTGAAGGAAAGCCTGTTTAAGGAAAAGGCTGAACAAGCTATTTTATCAGCTTTCACTGTCAGAAATAATATTTCCCTGAAAAAAGTAAGAGCAGAGGCCAAAAAATTGTGTAAAAGGTTAAAGCTCGACGGCCTAGAAAAATCTATTGGAAAAAGCAGTCGTATGAGCCTGGATATTTTTTTCAGTGCAAAAACACATAAAGTAGATATCCCTCTAAGGGTAATTGTATCCGAGAACGGTACTTGGCAAAAGTGCATTGCGTTGTTTTTGCAGAAACATTTGAACCTCTTACGAGTCGAAGACCCGTTCCTTGTGCGGAATTCGGATGAAGTCATTGAGTCTTTAAAGAAATGTAATGACAAAAGCCATATGGCATGCTCTTTCGATGTAAAAGATTTATATTACTCTTTGCCACATCGTGAACTGTTGCTTTGTGTTGAGGAATGCATTGAGAAGTACGGTTCCGTCGCGTTTCAAAATAGTACAGGTGTGTCAGTACAAGGATTTTTAGAGTTGTTGACGGTGTACCTAAACTCAACTTTCGCAACTTGGAACGACAAGCTTTATATTCAGTCTAATGGAATCTGTATCGGATCCTGCATCGCACCAATTTTAAGTGACCTCTTTTTAGCGTACCTCGACCGCAATTTGCATGACCAATTGAAGATTCCACAAGTAAGCAAAATCTTTCGTTACGTCGACGACTTTTAAGTAGTTTTTAACACCGACGAAGCAGGTCTTGAATCGTTGATGTTCCATGTGTTAGATCATTTCCGTCATTGTTTTAAACCTTTGGTTTTAACTTTTGAAATTCCCGTTGACAGAACTATCCGGTTTTTACATCTTAAGCTTCATTTTTCGCACAATCACATCTGCTGGGCGTACGAACCACGAGCCAGCAAACCGCTTCTACCTTTTGACTCTTCCCATTCTAAACTCGTGAAAAGGTCTATCGTAACAATGTGCTTTAAAAATGCCCTTAACAAGTCCTGTTTCCACTCTACAAGAAAGCTTTCGTAAGCAGGTTGATCGGCTTCTGATAGCGAGGTACCCGCAGCAGCTATTGGCCTCGATAGCAGAATCAGTGATGCATAGGTTAAAAAGAGAGGGACGAGACAGTGAAGCAGATTTCTACATCTGCTTCACTGTCTCGTCTCTCTCTTTTGTCACTAACAAACGTGTTATTGTTACTGTTATTCCTTACATGCACCGGATAGCGCACAATTTGAAAAAGATAGGAAAAAGAGCTAGCGTAAATGTTGTGTTTTCCGCTCCCAACAAGCTTTCCTCCATGTGTTCTAGAGTAAACAAAACCAAAAGAACAGTGCAGTCTTGCTCCGTAAAGCACGAAAACCGGTTCGTTGAATGTGTTAAAGGCGTCGTCTATTCCGTTCCGCTGTTTTTACCCGCCACGGTGGCTCAGTGGCTAAGGCGTTGCGCTGCTGAGCACGAGGTCGCGGGTTCGATTCCCAGCCGCGGCGGCCGCTTTTCTGATGGAGGCGAAAAGCAAAAACGCCCGTGTGTTCGAGATTTCGGCGCACGTTAAAGATCCCCAGGTGGTCAAAATTAATCCGGAGCCCTCCACTACGGCGCGCCTCATCGCCTGCGTTGCGTCGGTGCGTTAAACCCTACAATCAATCATCAAATCAACGTTCCGCTGTCTTGTGGGAAAACGTACGTAGGCCAAACTGGACGATGCCTAAATGAAAGATTAAAAGAACATAACTATAACGTACATACGGCGATTAGTGGCCACTTAGGTGTCCACTGTCGGGATTGCCGCGACTGCGCCCCAATATTTCAAAAATCACAGGCATTTCACGACACAAAGATAAAATAACAAGATAAATAATTGAAGCCGCAGAAATATTGCGCAGAAAAGATAAATGTGTTAGCGTTCCTTCCTTGTCACTCTCGCAGAAAGAGATTAATTATCTGTCCCTCAATAGTACAGCAAGTGTTTGTGGCACATGGCGTCGGTGAAGCGTGACGAGCGACTTCGTATCTCCTTCTATCGTGAAATTTTCGGTTTTTCTTGTGCTTTTGACTATTGGCATATATATGTGAAAAGCCAAGGAATAAACCTCAGTTGTAAGTCAGCGCTCGTGTTTGTCACCTCCTTCTTCTTCTGTCTTGTCTGAGTTTGCGCTGTTCCCCTTTTATAATCATGCACCAACTCACCCAAGCCTTAACCCTTGCCCGCCTCTTGGCTCGCCGGGCATTTTTGTGTTTCCTTGCAGTTTCTTCTGAGGCGCATTCACGCGGCCGAGCACGTTTCACAGCTGTAGCTGAAGTAGACGCACTGGAGACATCGCTTACATCAGTAGCGTGTCCAGCGGTGCGACAGAACTCTCTCATCGCTGTCGTCATGGTCTTTTTTCCATTGCGTCGTTTTGTTCTCGTCCCTGTAGCTATGACCGAGAGGCTTGAACAATGAACCTTGTTAACTCTACACATACGGTATAGCGTGAACGGGCTTTGTTACTGATGTAATCAGCCTTCTCAAATTATTTTCTCAAATTACTGCTGTGGGCCCCCGGTGGTGCGATTGTGTCTTCTTATCACTACCATTGTCGCGACCCGTTTTCTTTTGCGCCTTTTTTTAAGTGCGAATGCACTTTATAAGCGACCCCAAACCATCCACCGCCGGCGGCGGCGGCGGCGGCGTCCGCAGTGCTCCTCTATATTTAAAAAAGAAACAGCATCCGGCGCCAGGTTTCGATCCGAGGACTTTGCGGCCGCAGCGCGACGCTCTACCGACCAAGCCACGGACGCGACGGTGATATCAGTGTTGACGCGCCTTATATCTTTAACGCATTCAAACTACGTCGTCAGCGGCGTGCGTTGGCGACTCAGCGGCGTTATAGCGGCTTGATAACTGCGTGGTGTGCACGTGATACTACAAACCCGATGGAAGAGATGGAAGAGAAGGCGGCGAGGCGGTGGGCTGCGGGGGCCGAGCGCAAGCGCCGCAAGCGGGCCGACAACCGTGCATTCGCACTTTCACATTCTCCCCCTCGGGGAAATGCGGGGGAATTTTTTGTTATTCGCAATTCTAAGTCCTGAATATACGCTTCTAACGTAAGCGTGCCTTGCTACTTCTGTAACTGCTCCTGTGGGTCTCAGTACATGTCTTTAACGCACGTTTCTATGTCGAAGGCCACATCGCATTCACCAAGTCCTCGTTCAGTTAGCCAGAGCCAAGTGGCGGCCTTTGTGCAAGTAATGCGTTTCGAACTCGCCTTACGTAAAATCATTCCTGAATTCACACAACTTTATTTTCTTTTACTTTCATTATCTTGCACCGTCGGTTTCTTTTGGGACCATCGTTCAGTGAAGTCGGCGGTGAACGCCGGATGTTCGCGTGACGGCGCACTCGTTGTTTTCGCCGTATTATACATCCAAACGTCCGAGGCAGTAAAAACTTCCCGCACAATTTGTTCAATTTCCAGAAAAGTACGTCCGCTGGAATCAGCTGCTTTATCGGAAAATTCGCCGAAGAACATTATTCAATGCAATGGAACGACACGGCGATAAACCTTGCCGGTTGCATGCCTTGCATGTCCGTTAATCCCATTTTCGGAATTAGTTCGCACTGTGCATCGAGGAAAGACTCTTCGCTACCTAGTCATTTTCTGACGCTTCCGAGCGCACGGCAACACTGCCGGTGATTGCAACAACTGGAGGGCGCAGACGAAACGGCGCCTAGCAAGATTATGCGACCACTAGGAAAAAAAATATCTGCAGCTTGCATGTACACATCACTGCCGAAATATATTGTAATGCATGTACACATCACTGCCGAAATATATGCATTTAGTAAAGTATCGAAATTCTTGAAAATGCTGCTGCAAGCACCTTTGCAGCATGGGGATGGCTTGCTGAGTTACCACAAGTTGGGACGGCATGGGGAGTAAATACGCAGTCTGGGAGATTGTGTTCGATCGTTGGCCCCGAGTTGCGAAAGCATGGTGCAGTGGTCGATAGACGATGGTGCGCTGTGAAGGTGCTTCCTTCTGGTCGGTCAATCAATAAATTACTTGTCCCCGACCGGTTTTATTTTTTCTTTTCTCTCTTTTTAGACGGCCGTTAAACGCCTGTCGTAGACGGTTGGTGACAGACACAAGACGTGAGGTGCATTCACATATTTGGAGCTACATGCTCGGTATACCTTTTTTCGTCGCGCATTACGAATTGGAAGATACTAACCGGACTGTAGGGCCGGGTTATGTACCAAACATGGAAGGAACGTTTCAGTGCGATTACCGCTATAACGCTCCGAGGTGTGACTAAGAAAGCATCTAGGCACAGTCCTCTCCCATATCTTTCCCGTCTAACGCCGATTTAGGGTGGCAGTGCTACCAGTTTAAAAAAAAATGTTGCTGTCGTAAGAACAAAAAAGGAAGTGAAAATGAAAGTACGTAGAATTCAGCTTGCATTGAACGCTGAAGTTTGGAGCGTTCTATCTTTGTTCCCTTTGTATGTGCGCACATAGTTACCCTTAAGTTGTTTATTCTTTCTAGAAAAAAAACAGAAGACATATTTCTGGCTCAGTCAAATATTGATCGTATAAGCGCCCCTTTTAAAAAACAAAACTAACTCTCACAAGCGGGATAATGCGCTGACATGTCCAAAATATTTACCATGAAGACAATGGCGTGAAGAACACATGCACAAACACTGCTACGAACCAAAATCGAATAACCCGGAGAACAAAAGAAAAAAATATATATATACGGCTTGCCATGGATAAAACTTCCTTGCTTTGACGAAGACAAGTCCGTTGTCAAAGCGTTGGCAGATCGATACTGGCCGCGGTTGCCCCCTTCTAAATAGCCTCTGTTTTTTTTTACGATCATATTCCCAGCTCCATCGATTGTTGTATAGGATACCTAATGAGTCGTAAACATGTTGAAAAACCAGCAACAAGTTTCAATGAAGAACATTTTCGTGCTCTGGGTGGAATCCGAACCCACAACCTTCTGATAACGCCTCCGATGCTCTTCGAATTGAGCTACAGGAGTGAGTGAATATCGCTGCATTTCCGTGTTTCCTTCTAAGTATATGAATGTTTCCTGCGTTCCTGGGTGGTAGCGAGCACCACACCTGCAACTTCGGACTGCGGGAGTCGTTCCTTTTACGGCCCGCGGCAGTGACACGAGTGTTTCCACGCTTCCAGGAACAGTTCACCGACCACGAACCCTCGAATGCAATCTGCGGCAGAACCGAGACTGCTAGAACTGATGCCCTCGAAGTGCATGTGAGTTGTAACTGGAAATTAAGGATTCATAGTAAAAAAGCGAAGAAGCAGAGATTTGAGGCAAGACGCTGACTACCATCGGTGGCTCCGTGGGCCTGCCTACCGTTCCTTGCTAGACTATATCCGGAATGCTAACCTAGCTTCCTGGATGTCGCTGGAACTCGCTTCGCATCCACTCATCCTCGGTGCTCTGAAATAAATGAAAACAGAACAACAAGAGCGACACTAGCAGAATTAGACAGTTGTTTGTCTCTTTTTTTGAGTGGAGGGGGGGGGGAGGTAATAATAGAATTTCGGAACGGGGGAACAGAGAGGAAATTGGGAAAATTTTCGCGCTCTAGATGGGATCCGAACCAGAAACTATCAGATGGAACGCTACGTAATCTCAAAATATGTATTGTAATAAATAAATAAATAAATAAATATATAAATAAATAAATAAATACATACATACATAAATACATAAATACATAAATACATAAATAAATAAATAAATAAATGTCATATGGATATGCCGCATGTCTACTTCATTGTACGGGGTAACAGTTTTGATGGTATATTATATGCTGATCACAGGAAAATGTTAATTATAGTGTAAGTGACGCCCCTTCAGTCGAGGAGTTAAACTTTGACATTGGTGGGGCAATGTTATGCTACACTTATTATCACCCCAAAACAAAATTTGTTTCCAATTCATCCCATGATGTACTTGCCCGTAAGGCCATGTTTTGCCAGCAAGGTGTGACAAGCTCGTTGCCCACGTGATGAAATCACGGACGTATTCCGGCCCCAAACTTGAGCCAAACCCAAAGATTTGTTTCAAAATGTCTGAAAAATCGCCGGGTAATTGTGTATCCACCCGGTACAGTAACCGGGCATTTTTTTGTATGTTTCTGTCTTCTCTTGTTTTCTCTACGTCTCGCACTCCTCCTGCCCTCACGGTAGCTTTTTCTGTCACATGTCAACCAATCAGCAGCGAATCCTACTTGACCCCTCCTGATAAACTGCTCTGAAGGCCTCACGTTTCCTGACTACGACATCTTGGATAGCTAGCAGAACGTGTCGTTACAAGGCCGCATTTTCCAGCGCCATTATACACTAAAAAAAATGGCCAATTTTACGGGGAAAGCTGCTGCTAAAATGTTGCCGGACACATTTCCGTATTTTAGACAACGGAAAGAATTTTAAGAACGGACATTCCGTAGTACGGAAAAGCCGCAACAAAATAAACACTCCGTTTCAAAAAGCATGTCTTTCCGTAATTGATAGAACCTTCAAAAAAGAAAACAAAAAATACTTCGACGAGGAATCGAACCCGTGACGTTGATTGAATGGACACGACGCTCAAGACCACTGCACCACCGCACGAACGCTGCACTCGTGGCGAAGAACCTGTATACTACATGGATGCCCACCCTGCGTGTGCCATACATCGCTGTTTACTAGCTGGCTTACAGATTTCCTGGCTGATTAAGTGCGATTTCTTAAATAGCGCTTGCGCGGTAAGGTTCCGTGAAGCCCCCACAATAGTTGATCGCCATCAACTCCGCTGTTTAAAAAAAAGCGCTCGCAAAAATGTGTGTAACTTGCGGCGACTGCGATTTCGCACTGCATGAATAGTGCTTGCTGTGCTTTGGTTTTAAGCTTTAGGCTAAATACTTCGGCCGATATTGGTTCCTTAAGAACTAAATTACGTTCCGCAACTCTGCTTCTGCACGTAAATGACCTTATATTTTCTACAAGTGTGCCGGTCACACACGCATGTGCAGTTTGCAGGTCCGGGGCAGCGACGTCGCCGGAGCGTCGTAAAGACAAGATGCAGCGCTCGTGTTGAGCGGTATGGGCCTCATGGTCCTCACTAAGTTTACTACACTTTAGACACTAACGAAACAGAGCCGCATTCATTACGCCACAAATGTTGTCGGGGCGCAGTTTTCGCTTCTCGATCGATTCCCGACGATCGACACGACAATATATTTCTTGCAGTTATTAATAAACTGATCTCTTTCTGTTCTGCATCATACAGAGGAAACGCCCGTATTTTGCAAAGCAGAAAAAGATTCCGTTTGACGTGTACCGGAGAGAGCATCCGCCTACTGAGGGACGGAGCGCACTTCCGTGAAATTACGGGTGTTTTCTTTGTTCTGCATCAAACAGAACACGGCTCTGTTTTATTACGGCCATCTGGTCCGTAATTTGTCCGTAAAATTATTGATTGTTTTTACAGAGTAGCGTTCCAGACAATCTTTTCGGTGTTTTGTCTGCGCGGCGCCTCATTTCGACCTTGCCAACGAGATTTGAGCGCAGTACGTCCCCAATAGGTACACGTGCCGTGCACGTAGATTTTGCTTGTCGTTCCTTTTGATGATAAGCCATTGCTAGCAACGCAGACTCGGCAAGAAAGTCGAAGAACCGATGCCCACGACCCTACCCTCGGCGAGCCGCACCGGCTAAACAAATCCTCACTTGACCTCACGTGTTTTTGTTTTCCGGCGCTTTACTTTCCCACCACTCGTAAGCAGCCTGAGTGGAGCGCAAATACAATTTATTACGCAGCGACACCTATCTGGTCACTATTCCTCCAGCAAGCAGCTCACCCGCTCCCTGTGTTGAACGCGGCCGCCTCCAGCACAAGTTTGCCCATTGGTCCTGCGGCGTCCGACGTAGGCGCGTGCGTAAATCGATCCGCGGCTTCTACAGTCTCAGCGTGCGCGCCGGTCCGCCAGTCGGGCGTGGGACTCCGGCCGGTGCACAGCTCGAGAAAAGTTTTCACCGGGCGCGCCAGATCTTCTCGCCCTTGCTCATAAAGCCCTGCGCGCGGAAACTTTGGAGCAAAGTTCAATGTTGACCTTCAAATTTCGCCGGAGGTATCCTCGAAGGGAAGCTACTTTCCTGAGGGAGCCCTGAAAAAAAGAAATGTGTAACTGTGATGTTGAGGCGGGAACGTGCGGCGAACAGTGGTGAAACTTGGCAAAACTTTTGGGAAGTGCGTGACGACGGAGCGAGGACTTCGGATGGGGAAGATTTTTACTGTGGAGTGCTCGCCACTCGAGTGTTAAGCCATTTTGCGAGTGGCAACACCTAATGGTTGCCTTCATCAACGTCCTGGCCTGACTGTTGGCCCTCGGTCCAGCACGAAGCAACAATAAAACTCTTCTCCCGAGAAGTGCCGCAGCAACCGGAAGCGCATGTACGCAAACCGCCCTCTGTTCGCGATGTGGCAGAATACTCAAAGCAACGACACGGTGGAGAACCTTACATCTGACTACGGGGAGCGGCTCGGCACGGTTAGCCCTCACTACCGCAGCAACCTGTCTGCGCTGGAAGACCCTCAGGTCCTCGAAGAGCTCTCCTTCAGCACGCTCTCGCTGGTCCAGGTGGTAGTCTACTGCATCCTGTTCCTGATCGCCGCCGGAGGCAACGTGCCCGTGTTTGTCACGCTTCTGCGGAACAGACACCGGAAGTCGCGCATCAAGCTGATGATCATGCACCTGGCGATCGCCGACATGATCGTGACGTTCGTGATGATCCCCGTGGAGGTGGTGTGGCGACTCACGGTGCAGTGGCTGGCGGGCGACCTCATGTGCAAGCTGATGCAGATGATGCGCGCCTTCGGACCGTACCTCTCGTCGGCCGTGCTCGTGTGCATCAGCGTGGACCGCTATTTCGCCGTCCTGCACCCGCTCAAGGTGC
Organism: Haemaphysalis longicornis; assembly: GCF_048455015.1. Lineage (NCBI taxonomy): Eukaryota > Metazoa > Arthropoda > Arachnida > Ixodida > Ixodidae > Haemaphysalis > Haemaphysalis longicornis. The sequence continues at coordinate 232,273,181 of NW_027526295.1, read as the reverse complement.
ACGACGCCCACCGCCGGGGAAAGATCATGCTCGCGGTCGCCTGGTACGCCAGCCTCATCTGCAGTGTCCCGCAGGTACGTACCTCACTTGTCTCTCTCTTGTACTCAATGAATGTGCTTGGACATTCGCACGTCCTCCGGGCAACAGTGGCCGCCATCCCTACAGTCTGAGCACGCAAATAAACCTGCAAGATTTTAGCCCAGCCATAATATCGCGGCCTCGGCATATTTACTCACTTGGCTGGCACGTCACTGTCTCTAAGGACTTTAACACGTTTACCCACCTTGATGTCGGCCACCGGCCCGGAAAAAATCTGGATATTGGTCTTAGATGACGCTGGCTCAGTGTTAAGCATTTTGATATCCTTACGCAATGTATGAGTGCGTTTTTTTTGTTTTGATTTATGTTAGCAACTTATTAGGATGTTCAACGCACACTAGCGTGATAGGCACTGATATCACATAAAAAAGCCCAAAAGGTGGTTCGTTTAGTGCTTGCAGAAGGCATGTTTAATTGCTCGTGCTCATCGATGATAACACCCCAAATTGTGCTTCGAAAAAAAAGTAAAACAATCGAAGCATCAATTTTTTTTTAAGTTTTACCGTAACATACAGCGCATTTTTTAATGGCTGACGCGGCTTCTAGGGGTGACGCAGACGACTGTCAGCAAAAGAAAAAAAACGGCAGACAAGAAATAGCAAATGTTAAATGTATTGCCTCATGTCAAGGCAAAAAGGCTCGTGTGGATAAATTCAGTGGGCTCTATTGATACGGCCGGTAGCTCGAAAGTGAAAAAAAAAAAAAAAAAGTGAGGAACACTGACACCCTCAGCTTCCCTTATTCTTAACCGAGAAAATAAGGAGCTCTGCCGCCTCCGAAGCACACAATTAGCAGCACACAATGGCCATGTTAATTAGGTGGAGCGAATAAAAAGAAGCTGGGTTTTGTTACGCAAATGATCAAGGAATGCTGTATCGCTTGCACGTTTAAGAAAAATAAAGCTTGGATTCCCGGGAATATATTTATAGCATTTACTTGTAGCGCTATAAGATGAAGGTGCACTTCATGCATAAGAGTGTAATAAATATGCAAGCAAATGTTTTTTGTTGTTCATGAATGTTCAATACGTAATTTTTAACGGATAATCACAATTCATTCGCGTCTCATTAATTCACGTGATTAATTTTTAACACGTTCAGAGAGTCGATTCGGGCAGACACGTACTACAAAAATGAAAATGCTTTGTGAAGTAAGTCAACTCAGTTCCGTTATTTGCTATGAGGAACGCCCTCAATCTTTTGCGTCAGCTGCATTTTCAGGAATCGGCATGAAATATGCAAATGAACATTCATGTGTACTAGGTTCTTAAGAGAGTTGATCTCCATCGACCTGTACGAGATCTTTATGGCGAAATTTGAGAGACAAATTTTTCCGTGTTGCGGGGCTCTGCACTGATAATAAAGGCGTAACAATGAAAGACGCCATTATAAAAAGCAACGCAATTAATGACAATTATCTGCATTGGGATGTTAAAACCTGCATTCATGAGGCATGTATATCCTCGGATTTTTTTTTTCAACAAGTGATTGTAAAGCCGGCGTAAAAATTGCGCAAAAGCTGCACAGAACTGCGGAACAAAGAGACGAAAAAAAATTCATCGATTTTTTTTTTTTTACATTTCGCAATCAAGGATTTTACGTTGTTTTCACTGCGACGTAACAGCTTTGTCCTAATTTAATTTTCTTGGTGTGTTTTATTTTGATTGTATTTTACGAGCAGGGAGACAGTTTTCGGCATTTTGTGGGGTGCTCCGGGTACTGCGAATAAAGTTACACGCGCAAAAAAAAAAAAAGAAAACTCTTACTCGTTTCCATTTAGGATAAATAAACGTTTATCCTTCTCTTGAACGATTTGCCTACCAGTTTTACACAGGTCATTCATTTTGCGCCGGAAGCTACCCGAAGAGTGAACAAAAGAAGCTTGTTACGCAAACCATTAACGACAGAAACAAAATTCCGAACGCAGCACAACGAAACCTGTCGATGCTATTTTAGGTTTTTCAGCCCCAGCGCAGATTGTAAACCCCGAAATACAGTTCCCATTTATTTTCCCCTTTCTCCTGAATGCGCGGTTGGATGACTATGCTGTTTATCTTACGTATTATGCCTTTCTTGCCGTGGGAATCTCCATCGGCGATTTTATAATTTATCCGTAATGTCCCCTCCATCTCTCTCGCGACTCGTTCCCTTAGGAACGATCTTCTGTAGCTGCGCTTTTCCTGCGCGGGAGCTTATTTCTGCCAATGAATTTGTTTTGTCTGCACCCCTTGAGTGGCATGCCATACGATGCACCATTCGCGACTAAAGCTTTCCCTGCAGGAAAGCTAAAACAGAAAACATGTATGTATACGGGGGCTCCTCGTCCTGTCGGGCAAGAAGAATTGACTCGTAATATATCCTCCCGAAATTGATAGAAAATACTGCTACTTTCGACAGCCGTTTGGTCGCATTCACGCTGAATTCTGGTGATGGGGCCTGTTTTCTCAAGATTGCCTACGTACGCGAGAGTATAGAAAATAGCTTGCGTGTGGGTAAAAGATGGAGTTTGCGAGAAAGAAGAGTCGATGTAGAAAGACACCACTGTTTCTTATTTTACCACGGTTTGTCTTCCGTGTGACAGCGACACCTTGCAGCTCCAAGTGGTCATATTGGGCTCAGTTTACCAGTGCATGTTCTTTCGTTCGCAGCCCCAGCCACGAGATTTCTCCGCAAAGAAGCGTTTGTATTTGTTCATCTTTGCACTTTCGATACCAGATATCTATTTGGTCTGATGCTCCTTCAGCAACTATTTACTTGATTTTTCACCCGCTTTCTTAGAACTTCCGTTCCAACTTCCATCCCTTCAGATCTTGTTTATTATCCTCACTTTACCAATTGTGGTTTTCTAACTTAATTTTTGTGTTCACTTGTTATGCCTTCATCCCGCGATCGTAAGAGCCCTCGACCTCTAATTTCTTACCTTGTAGCCCCTCGGGTACACGCGATGGGAGATAGGAAATGGTCCCTAATGGGACTAGCGATGTTGAGAGGAAACCAAACCACGTCAGATGGTTGCGTCATGATTATCATTGACACTCTGGAAGGCCAACGTAGTTATACGGCTTCGCCCCACCTCTGATTGGTTGACTGATTGTAGGGTTTAACGCGCCGACGCAACGCAAGCGACGAGGCATGCAGTAGTGGAGGGCTCCGGATTGATTTTGACCACCTGGGGATCTTGAACATGCGCCAATCTCGTACACGCGGGCGTTTTTGCTTTTCGCCTCCATCAGAAAAGCGGCCGCCAAGCCCGGGAATCGAGCCCGCTACCTCGTGCTCAGCAGCACAACGCCTTAGCCACTGGGCCATCACGGCGGGTGCTTCGCCACAACGCACTCCAGTGTTGCATCGTTGCTAACGGGCGCGGCAAATAGCAAGGCCGAGCAACGCAGTTTTATTGGTCCCGTATCTCCTTTCTTCGCCGCAAATCACGTCGAAAGGCCAATGGGTTCCGGCCATTCCTGCCACACGACTCCCCCTCCTCTTTCCCCTTGCCCCCGTCACGAGCTTACCCTCCTATGTCGCTCCTCTCGTTGAGGAATAGAGTGAAAGTATTTTCGTTCGGGCACTTTAGTAATTTACAGTGCAGAGTTAGCTCGATACTCCTGGACGGCGGGGTTTTTCTGCTTGTAGAGCAGGTGGTTTTGTAGGTGAGGGGTATTGGCCGAACTGGTGGAGAAGAAGCGAGGCGGGACGGCTTCGGACACAAACCAAATGTACCGACCGGACAAATGGTAAGATATGCTAATGAAAAAAAAAAAAAAACTAGCCTAATCGGTACAGTTCTCAAAAGTTCAATCTACAAACGTTCGGGCTCACGGGTGGTGGGAGAGCATCGGTGCTGGTAGAGGCCGTCGGTGTTCTTGAACAGATGCGCGGGCCGTTGCGCGGTCGTGGCCGAATGATGAAGCGGCGTGCTGGCCGGGCATTTGTGGGTTGTAGAAGACCCACGGGGTCGCTGACACTGTCCAGTTGTCGCAACTCTTGAAGGCCAGGTGTGACATGTGGTTTGGCCCTGAGGCGTTGACGTCCAGCTGAGAACTCGCCAAGACCTCTTGTTCCTCCTGCCTCCGACTTGACTTCTCTCTTCCGCTTCCTCACCTCGTCTCCTTCCTTCTTTTTAACACGAAAGTGTTTTATGCCGGGGTCCACCAAGATCTGGCTGACGTCATATCCGTCACGGAAATGACATCGCCAGAAAACTTTGATTGACGCGGCCGCGCCGGGATTTGAACCACGAACTCTTTCGCCGCAGCGGGAGGTAGGAAACGCGCTCCCGACTGCGCTGTGAATTCAGATGGTGCTGCCGTCTAGGTAGTGCTGCCGTCTAGGAGAGGCGAATGGAACCGGTGCATCATGACGCTAATGAGCGCCGACAGTTGGCGCCTCGATGCCAGCGCCTACGTGTACGGGTGACGCGCAGCGTAACCTGCGGAGAAGCATGTAAGGCAACGACCACAGAGCAAGATAGACGCCGACTTGCGGATGTCGCGCTCGTGGCACGGTCCGCTGCTCCTTTCGCTGCAGCGGACCGTGTGTTCACCAAACGATTCGCTGACATCCCGTTTGGTTTCGTTCACAAGGACGGTTTGTGAGCGCCTGTGGTTTCAGTCGAATTTACGCTATGCTCCAGCGCGTGCAATCCGGTGTCTAACGTTAATCGTATAACGGTGACATACCGACTAAATATATATAGCCATGTGCAAGTTCATATCGATGCAGATTAGCCTTCAACTGCTCCTGTGAACGCACATTTCATTTTCATGTTTTATTGGTTCTTATGGAAGAAAGTTTAACGACTTCAACCCCATCTTTTCCTTCGTCTTTCCTTCCTCTCCTTTGCTCTTCGTCCACATCGCGCCACGCTCCATCTTATTCACCTCTGTGCGCCACGAAAAGTGCCTGCTCACATTAGTGTTAAGTTTCATTGTCCGATCACCGTCGTATGGACCCCGGGACATGCCTCTCGCTCCCCGGGAACTAATCAGCGCATGCTGCGGCCCGCTAGCTTCACTTCCGGGCGTTCCCTACAGGGACAGGCGGCTCGGCGTCTACGACGGCCACTTTCCATCCTCTTCCCCCCTGCTTCACGGACACCCTACGTCACTACCGTTACGCTCGGCGAAGGTATCTCCCGCCCCACCTTACCCTCTCCGTCGAAGGATCACGAACCTGGCGCCGACTACAGACCGGCACATAATATAACGCCACCATCCTCTTCCACATGTCCCTATCACACTTCGAGTATAACTGCCCGGACTGCCACGTTCCTGCCACCACTGCCCACCTCGTCTTCCTGCGCCTACAACACCCCGTCCCAAACCCCGAGCAGTGGGAACCAGCTCGGCCCTGCAAGAGCCGCGCAGCCTGGTCCAGAGGGCCACACAAGCAGTGGCGGCACGCGGCCTGCTGAACTGAGCAGGTCACCTACTGCTTTCTTTTTTTTTCTTTTTGCGCAATAAACGTTTTGGATCCTCCTCCTCTGAAAAAAAAAAACGGTCGTTTTTGATAGAGAGGTCCCTGTGGTAGGTATGCACAGTTGTGAGTACTACAGGGGTGGTCTTTTTCTGCATGGATTAGTTTGGTTGGAAGTGATGGCGTTGAGAGCGCTTAAGCCTAGCTTAGATTGGCGGGTGTTCGGGTTGCAAAATGGAGAAATTTGACCAAAAAAATATGCACGGCTGTAATTTCTTAATTCTGAGTCTTTTTTTTTTAGATGTCGTTGTGTTAAGGGTTACATCGCGGTTAACGTACTACAATTAAATTTAAGTGGCAGGGTGAGACGGCGGAGCTGGAACACCCGAAGGATGGAGTTAAATTACAAAGAGAAGATCGGTCGGCCGATGATCGATGATCGAAACGATGATCCGATGAAACGCCGGCTGGCTGGCTCGTTGTCCTACAACACGTGGCATACGATGAGCTACTCCAAGCAAACGCAAGATGTACAATATGTACACTTTATTTACAGCACGTATTTACAACTATGAAGGCTCATGATCGCATAAAAGAGGTCGCGCAAGGCCCGCGTCATGCAGGGCTCGCCGCTCTCTCCTATCCTCCCCTCGCGCTTTCTCAAAACATCAAACTCCTCGGTTTTACCGCCAAAATCACGCCCAAAAACAGGGCGTCACAATTTGAGAGGGAGAATGGCTCATTGATTAGGCCACTGATTGGCCACCGTGACAAAGTTATGTGGGTTCAAACTAGTCACGTGACCGACCTTTCACTTTCATACAGAAACCCGGAGGTATTCCGCAAAATACAAATATAACACAAATCAAAACCAACCAACTAAAAGCAGACCTATCGACGGGAATCAGCTCCTGGGCAGCTCGTCTTAAACTATTGTCCATACCGTGAACGCCTACGTTTGTACTCCGCACCGCCAAAATTCATTTGCATTGCAAACACGTGGAGGGTATAACAATGCCTAGTCGCCTGCCCATTGACGCATCCCAGTCATCGAGTAGCCAGGGCCAGACGTAGAGTGAATGGAAACTTCGCCTTAGTAGCTTTGCGCTGCGTACCCGTGGTAGATAGAACGTCTCGTGCCTTCTTCCCTCCTTTGAACCCTTTACCGACCTCCAGCTCCGGTCCGCTTCGGGCATACTCGTGGCGGTAATCGCGGACGTTAAAATGTCAATGGTCCCCCTCTGCCAGTTTCCCAAACGAACTAGAGGAAAGCCTCCTTCAAAAGCTTACATCGCTTTCAACTTTTGTGGGGTGACCGACGCATTTGTGTAAGCCATCTCCGAGCCCGCTCGTCAGTTGAACACAAAAGCGCGGCGAATAACAAAGAACCCTCCGCAATTTCTGCTTACTTCCCTCACGCCTAAGTCAGCCCGGATGGCGTGAAAACAAACACAACATAGGTAAAAACACTTTGCCTAACTAATGATATCTAGTTGCCGGGCAGTTTTAATTAATGAAGTGAAGTGCCCGAACTTAACAGTTGATTTTCTCAGTTTTACAATCGCTTTTTATAAAAATTAAAAGGCTGATAAAAAAGGCATCAGTGTCTTTGCGTGGTCGCCAGAGATATATTGGTGTTAGTTTCGCCGAGATGCAATAAAGTTTAAGACCCCATGGTGTTAGAAAGATGTGGAAAAACAATGAGAGCAAAGATTGCAGGAGCTTACTCAGAGCGCGGCTTCGTCGACGGTGAGCGGGCAACTAGTTGACTCGAACGAGAGAAGACAGGCAAACAGAACAAAAAAAAAATGGTTGCGGTTTAGCTTAGCTAACCTTGGATATGCAAAGCAAAAGCTTGGCTTAGTCTGGTTGAGTTTTGGTTCACTTGGTTAACCTTTGATGTAGCTGTATTGCCGACAGGGGCTCAAAGCCGTGCAGTACCGTGCAACGCTCACAGGAGGCCCGGTCTCGCTTACATTCTCAGCGAACGCGGCGTTCCTCTTTCACGGCAAGGTTTTTTTTTTCTCCGTGTTCACGGCGAACGCGGCGCAAAGTGATTCACATAGCCCGAGACGACCCAGCGGCGCACGCGTGGGTGTATGCGGATTTGGTCGGCTGCCGATGAGCTGAGCAGCTGCTCCCGCCGCGGACTCCGCCGCTACGTGAGCAGAACGACTTAAAACGGGGCTTTGTGCGCAGCGCTGACAGCGGGCCCGGCGAATCACGCGATGCGTTTCGAGGGGTGTGTCGTTGGGGGTGTCTCCGGTCAAAAGGTTAATGTGCGCATCCCCCGCGAAACCGCTGGACGAAACTAGTAAAGATTTGCTTTAAAATTAAAAAGAAAGGCTATTGCCTGCAAAACAAAAAAGTTGCATGCGCAACGGCATTACCCGACGCGATCAAGAGGTTTTGCATTACACAATATCACACAGCACAGAAAATCTTCCCTGAGTCACATCCTATGGTGCGGCCAGCCGCTTTCTTTATAGTGGAACATTTTGTTTGGGGCAATGACCCGTCGTTCTGGGACGTTGTGAGGAAACAGGAAAACCAAGGTGTTCTAGGCTAAACCAGCTCCGCGTGTTATACGAAATGCTCTAGATTATCTAATATGACAAAGCGGACCGCCTGTCCAAGAAGCAGAACCACTGTCGCTTCTATTGCGAGAGGTCTATTACTCCGGGAGCGAAAAACGGCTCCTAGCGTCAATCTTCAAGCGCAGTCAAAGTCAAGCCAGCGCCAAGCCTTGTGCGCTTGCGCAGAGTGAAAGCAGTCACGCCTTCGTTCCAATGTAAGGGGATCGGAGAGGAGGATGTGGAGAAATAGTAAGGGCACGTGCTGTCACAAAATCATACAAGGAGGCGCTGGCTGCAACCAAGTTCGCTGCGCGATCACGTTTCGGGCAGCACGTGCTTTGCATGTGGTGCAATTGGACACGCCTTTACAGTGCACTCTCGGCGCGAAAACCTAGCGGCAAACTTGCTTTAACCACGTTCAAACACGGCGAAAAAATTTAGAGTAGCTGGTTTTGGGCAACGAGTGGCATAACGGTATTCTTTTGGGAGAGAGCGGTGATCCGAGTTACGGTTCAGCACTCCGTTTTTCCGGTGCTTCTCGTCACCCGTCCTGCTAGCAGGTATGGCTGGCCTAATGCGTGCTGCTGCCCCACCTATAAGCCATCAAAAGGCTGAACAGTCAGTTTGTGCGTCGTGAGATAGTTTCAAATGTGTTGGGTAAAAGCTGGTAAAAAATGTGATCGAAAGAACTTCACCACGGCTGAATGTTGGTTGGCTAAGCTGTTGGTCCGGCACTCGACGTGGCATTGGTTGAACTTTAATAAATACTATAGCTCGTCATTTCTCTCATGTCAAAGGCCTTAATGTACTCCTCACTGCGGCGCTAAAATTCTACTCCTTAATTGTTACTTTTTCATTTCGTTATAGCATCATGCATCTTTGTCGCAACTGTTCTGCTCTCATCATGATGCGACACCTCTAACTTTCACTGTTATAACTGTTCCCAGCTATTGTATAATGAGGTCGTCATAACAGCTGCAATGCTTTCATTCGATACCTCCATTGCGTGGGCGCAAATATTTTGAATTGGCATACAGTGAGTTCGCTCAAAAATATCTCAGGTAGTTGCCGAGGACAAAACAACGACAGGAGCGACAAAAAATAGGAGCTCATTTGAACAACCGCTCTTTCCCCGGGGGGTCAGACGCCTCACGAGCTGCAACCGCTGCTGGGACCACCACGGGTGTTTGAAAGGAGGGGGGAGGAGGAAAACTTTTATATAATCAGTTAAAAGCGCCGTGAGTGGAGTCCTCAGTACAGGACTTAGACAGAGCTCGCTGACATCTTCGTCCTCTCGACGAGCGGAAGCTTGCACAACGGAGGAGCGTGCGAGAAAACGCGGAGGAAACGAGGTGGCAAGTGGCGTAAGCTAGCCACCTCCCGAGTTTCCCGTTATCAGAAAAGACGACGGCGACTGCGGTTGCAGTTGTCGTTGCGGAACAACGGCTCCAAGCGTGTTCCCTACGCCGAAGAAGGGGTTGTTTGCCCATAATGGCCGGCCGCAGCGGGGTGCCTTTTGTCCCGCTTCTCAGGCGTCGAATGAGCAAGCATCCGCTGTGCCAGCTAGGCGAACCCGGTCGGAATGACGAAGGGAACAGAAGCCAGATGTTTTCCTGACATAAAGGAGGGTAGTCTTTGGAGGCACTGTGCGAGAAAATGAAGAAAATAAATGAAATATAAGGTACAGGTATGTCTAACAAGCTATCAAAGCAGTTGTCATGTTAGCGCTCTAATAAAATACGCTCTATAGGGCTTATTTTATTGTAGTATTGCTGCATTGGTACGCTACAATTAAAACCAAATTTTACAACCGTTCAAAGCAAAGATTTAGACTAAACATCAACCATAGAAATCGGCAATAAGTAGATGCTGAGATTTCACGCATTCCTTGTTTTTTTATGTTTTATTTGTAGTTCTACAAGTTCAATATAAGTGGTGCCTGTCGTTAAACTCTCACTAGTACGCGTTTCTGGTTGCATTCGCTATCTCTAGGACGAAGCGAGTACGCTTGCTTCAAGGGTACAACAAAATCGGGCGCTATTTTAAATATCATGTTTCCGGGAAAGCTGCTGCTAAATGAAGGTAGCAGCATTGAGTGTACTGCTTAAAATAATCGCAAATGTAAGCGAATGAACACGGGGGTAGCCAAGAAAAATAGGAATAATACTTGCAGTCTTCAAGGATTTGAACAAAAACGCCTGAATTTCCAGAAGCGGATGTTAGGAATAATATAGACGGCTCTAGATCCATTCTAAGCAAAGCTTGCAGATAAGCGAGTACAGAGCATGTTTTAACGAAGGAATCAAAAACATCAGGAAAAATGCCCAAACGCAAGGAGCTGCGAGTCGGCCCTGTGTACGCTTCCTTGTGCTGGCTCTTTCTAGCGCAAGCCTTAGTTGTCTATATTCTACTGCGGCAAGGTATACTCAGCTACGAAGATGCGGAAAATAAATTTACTATGCAACTTGATTGATTGATTGATTGATTGTAGGGTTTAACGCCCCCACGCAACGCAGGTGATGAGGCGCGCCGTAGTGGAGGGCTCCGGATTAATTTTGACCACCTGGGGATTTTTAACGTGCGCCGAAATCTCGTACACACGGGCATTTTTGCTTTTCGCCTCCATCAGAAAAGCGACCACCGCGGCCGGGAATCGAACCCGCGACTTCGTGCTCAGCAGCGCAACGCCTTAGTCACTGAGCCACCACGGCGGGTACTATGCAACTAACCGAATGCCAAGAATTATGCACTTGTAAAATGAATTAGTTCATAAAAGTGCTTGAAGGGCAAAGTACGAATACATAGGCTCCCCTGCCGTTGCTTTCTTTTCAATGCGCAATCGCTTTAAGAGGCACTTAGGTGAGTGCTTTTTCCACCCGAGTGTAAACCAACGGGCCGTTGTCGTTGTGGTTAGCAATATTTATTTCGGGTATTTCCTTGTGTTAAGCTTTCATGTCGCGCACTTAGCTTTCTACGGGGATTGTGTACCCGTGGTACTCCCCGAGGTTTTCCCTTACAAGAAAACCTCTGTGGGACAGCGCGGTCACCCAAGACATAAAGCGCTCCTTTTGTTCCTTTATCTCTTTCCGGAGTGAAGGGGCAAAACGAACTTCTCCTTGCCCCGTTATTTTTCTCGGAGCACACAAAGGTAACGACTAGGCCGGTATCTCAGACATTGCTCGGTACCGCAAGCACTCTTGGTGAGGATCACCGTCCAGAGGAGGGTCGGACGTCCTCATGACTTATTTATCTTCACGAAAGCCAACCTTTACGGTGGAAAGGTCGAAGTGTAACGGTTGTTTTGTCTACTTGGACGTCTGCTTAAAATCGGAAGACAACTGACATTATCGCTGTTGCTTTTCGGGCTAAGAGTTCCGGAAATGAATCAGTCGCCGTCCAATTTCGGCTGCTATGTTAGTTCACGCGGCGAGCTTCGGCATGTAGAAAATTGTCTTCTTTCATTGTTGCCCTTCTCGACGAACGGAGGCGACAGCTCATGGTTAATTGCTGGCCCAGCAGTGGCTGTTGAATATGTATTGAATATGCTATTGAAACTGATACACTAGAAGTCCCTATGAGAGCTCAGGATAACCGTAAGTCGTGACAGCCCCGGAGCCGACTTAATGGCAAGGCTTGGAAACATCCTTAGGATATCCAAGACGTGTACGTTTTACGTGACCTCCTAAATGTGCGCTGACTGGATACTTCTGCGTTCGTATGTCAGCTCCCTTCAGCTTTTGAGGTGAAAACCGTAAGTGCCCCACTCTGTGAAAACTGCCGTTGTTGTCAGTAAAGAAAATGGCCGCCGCTGTAAACAGTAAATAAACAAAGGACACATGTGTCGTCCGATGGAATTTTAAGCCGAGTCGATCTGCTACCACTTAAAGGGACCCTACAATGCTTTTTTCAACTTTTTTTGAAATCTTAAATACTTGCAGAATTTAGTCACCCCACACACGCAGTACTTAGATTAGGGGGGTCGCAAAGTACCTCAGCCAAAATTTACTGCTCTATGCCCATCAAATAACTTGTAAACTCGCTCAAAAGATTTTTCTCTCTTTCCCGGTCTTGACGTTCTTCCACGGCTCGAATTACATCACTAAGGCCATGTAGCGGCTGTTGGCCGATTTTCTTTCAGTTGCAGCAATGAGCGCTCTTACACAGCAACGTTTTAAAAAAAGCCACAAAAACAAAGTAGAAATGGCAGGCGTACTTGGTGCGACGAGCAAATCACGCAGTGCAGCTTCGTGCTGGCGATATAACTATAGTTTTCGCAGTGGTTCCAAACGCCAAGGAAAGAGTGAAAGCGCTTATCTAAAGTGTTGCAGGGTCTCTTTAACCGCCTTTTTTAGCGCACGTCGCCGGGGCAGTAGAACAAAAATTGTTTTCGCGATTGTTCCTTTCATCGTGGCACAAAGTTACTTGGGGTACGGCCAGGAATCCGCAGCTTTGAGGGGATAGTGTGCCCGCCACAAAATAATTTACATAACTCGGAATCTGAAACGCCACAGTTGGAAAATCGTGCGTGTCACGTGACGTGAACGTGATGCCACATGAGTCGAGAAACAGAAGCCGGTAGAAGCAATTTGCCCCGAAGCGCGAACAAGCGAGAGCGAAGAAAGAAATGCAAATACAATAGAGCAGTAAAAATATTTTATTGCGCCACTTTGGCGCAGGGCATCAAAGGAGTGGAAAGCTGCACGCTCAATTTGTCGTAGAGGTATAAAGAAAGAGAAATTAGATATGAATAAGAAGTGACAGGATGCAGGCGGATTCACGGACGACAGAATACTGTATAGACCAGTCTCATCAAGAAAGTCCTACAGCTGTAAATAACTTGTTAATAAATGTCGCCAGTCGAAGAAAATGAAGCAGACATAAGTTCCCAGGAGGAATCTTTTAGTTTGTTGCTCTTGCTTATTCCACAATGGACTAATAAAGGCCCCATTCAATTTACAAACAATTTAGGCGACTGAAATAAAGGCATCAAGTGGCTCACATTGCAGTAAATCTGCCTTGACAGAAAAAGTGTAGCCCGGCCCCGACTTATTTGCTATGACTGGTTGCTATTGTGCACGACACACGGAGCCTATAGCGCAAGCAGGTGGTAAAGAAGGAGAAAATAATTACTGTTCGTTAATTATTTAAATATCTATTCCAATCGTTCTGTGCATATGATCAGTCGGTAACATTTTCTCTAAATTGCGTTGTTACGGTAAAGCTGCGAACCAACTAACCATAGAAGTTTATTCAGCTCTCACAATCGCCACACCGGTGGTTAAGAAAAGACAAACAGGCACTTGTTTCTGTGTTCTTTCCAAATACATCCTACAAAACATTGTTAGTCTGGTTTGCCATAGTGCACTTGGACAACCAGTAAGCGACGCCGATGAAATAAACTTTCGTAATTAAGATCCCTAACTACCACTTGAGAAAAAAATGGCAGAGAGTGTGGCTGCTCTAACTACAAATATCGTACAAAAGCGCGACATTCTGTTTTCGAGTCACCGCTGGCCGGACAATTCCCTCACATGTAAGCTTTGAACACTATATACCGCAATCTTATTGATCAAGTAACTGCTACAACCAGGTTGCTGCTTGAACTCTGTAGCCTAGAAGGTACCTTAGAGATTTCTAACGCTTGCATCTTTGGTTCGTCCGCCGCAATTCCGCCTTTTCTCATTTCCAGAATTTCTTTGCTGAAAAAAAAAATAAATGCTTCTTTCGATCGATTTTACGCATTATTTTCGTAAATGAGGGTGGTTTAGTATCTCCTAGATCGATTTAGATGAGAAGAGGAGCCTATCACCATGTTTTATTAGAGTCCCCGTACCGCACTGACTTGGAAATGGAACGTCGCTATAAAAGCAGCATAAATTTATGTTTATGAAGTCTTGCCCAATATCCCCCCCAATGCGGTTATGTGTTAATCTGTGTGTACACTTCGTTAGGCTTTAGGGTGTGCATACAGGCTTAAGAGTATGGGGACAGAATTCTTGTGATGTTTCCTCCTGGTGCTTGCGCTGTATACACTTGTTTGAGTCGTTCATTGATTGCTTAACGTATGCCCCAGCAGCGTCTTCAGCAATGAGCGCTGCAGTAGCGGACATTCCTGTTTGTATGTATCCCTTTGCTGTGTGGGTATGTATCCCCTTGCTAGAATAACAGCAGCAACTGCCCTGTATGCGCCGAAAGAGCGGAACTTAGGCCTAATGTTTCGCTTTGAGGTTTTATCAGCTGGTACCCGTAACTTGAATTTTGATGAGCACAAAGACTGTCTTCTCCACTGAGAAATGGTGGAAGACCTTAGACCTGGAATGGGGAAGTTGGGCCCAACATTAGGCAACTTCAGTTCTCCCTTACGACAAGCCGAACAACGTCATAATCAGTACGTCGAGATGCGGGTATTGATTGACGACGTTAGCCCTGAAAGCATGGCGTTAGGCCTAACGTCAGGCCGCCACAAACCGGAGTCTCCCCCTCCTTGTACTGCGCACCGGGCTTTGCGCAAGGGAGCTATAAACTGTAAAATGAGGAAGGATGCACCAACTGTCCGAGTTTATACGCTCGCCGAATCGGTAGAGGATAGGCTTCCTGTACATCGGCCGAAAAGTGGGGTCTGTATGCGCGGCGACACCACTTACATAAAGATGTCAAGTGCAAGAACCAGTACGGTACGCATTTTTGGGTTCAAATTGTATGCCGGACTCCGTCATTGACCCGGTTTTCCCGCTGGCTTATAATAGTCTGTGAATTAGGTGCGTTGTTGGGAAGCCGATCCAAACGTTTTAACGCTTAGTCTAGTAAAAAGGGCTTTGGGGAGGGTGCGGTAACACGCTCTTTTTGGGCAGAAGGAGTTTTACTTGGCGTGAAAAACTACTAGAGCCACCGATGAGCCTTCTATAGGCCAAAATTTTACGTGTGGCTACCACTGATGGCACGGTTGATGCAGATCTACATTGGTTTGTGCATAGGTACCTTTGGGCAGATTTAAAACAGCACACAGATACATAAAAGAAAATGACACCATTCCTTTAATTAAAATGAACTTGGGGTTGGTTTTTAGAGAAATAAATAAAACCTTGGGTTAAAGAACTGCGTTGAAGATAGGTGAGAAAAAAAGAGGATGAAAAAAAATGGCCGCGTGTCTGCTCCTTGTGTTGCAAATGTCGACGAAAGACGTTAGTCGTCTGGTGCCCTTACCAAATAAATGCCTCCGTTTTTTTCCCCGCTCACCTCGTATGGTATTCTTGTCCCGTTTCGCTCCTCCCAAGGTAAACACACTGGGGGTTGTTCAGGTCAATTAAAATTTACCGCGTTGCACTGCTCCAGGTAGGGGGCCTCGATGCCAGCGGTGCCGAACGGCGGAGACGCGCGTGAATCGAGGCACCCTACTACAACGTTTATAGAACCACGCTGCCCTGCTCCACGTCCGTTCCAAGCGGAACGCGGAATCGATGTAATGAAACCTTTCGTTACTGTTGCCGTTTGATTTCTTAAGATTCCTCCAGAAGCTATAGTGGCGTGGGCGACAAGGTTAAGGAATGAATTTTTTTTTCTGCGGTGGATGTAGTACTGCATTTGAAAAGTCAAGCATCCATGAATTTTTTATTAAACGATCACAGCAAATATTACTTATATACTGATTTTGTACCTTGTACTTTCTTAATGATTTGTTCTTGTTCAACAATGTTGACAAGTATGAACATTTCGCTGTGGGTATATAAACCTTTTGTGCAGATTCTGCTTCACTTTAGCCGGGCGGCTGAATCGAGTTACGGACAGACAGAGAGACAGACATACAGACCAAAATTTTCGCGTTCAAGTAGCCCAAGAAGGACTACCGTCTTTAAAAATAAAGAATAAGAGTATTCCTCACGTCATCCCGAGCAGTGCTCGATACAACAACATAAAAATACGCCTCAGGTGTTCCCGGCTCCAACGCATGGCCTCTGAGATAACCCCGGCGCGTGTTTCGCTCCGGCCGTTGCAATCGCATCGCGCCGGGGTGATCTCGGAGGTCATAAGATTTATCACTCAATGCTACGCCCTGTATAACACTTCCCTAATTAAACTACAGCTTATAATAAGTTTTCAATATTTTTTTACGTAACTTTAGTTGGAAGCGCATGTATGTTACGTAGATTGCCTTTTTTTGCGTTAGTCTCGGGTTTACAGCTCGGAGATCGGCCACGCGTGCTGAGGAATTTCAGGAAAATGATCTTGACTGCCGAATTACAGCACTTCAAATTTTTGACGCCCAGACCCTTAAAAATGGAATGACTACTGTGTATTTACAAGTTTAATGCTTGGGGTTCCTCTTGCGCAATGGATTTTTAATTAAATTTTCTGTGGTAAAACCATGGTCCCGGCGTTCATCGCTTTTTTTGTTGTTCTTGTTATGATAACCGCGTTTACATTTGAAGTCAGGTTTTCGCTATTTTCTGCATGCTGACGGGTAATCATGACTGCAGCACCGGGGTTAATGTCAGGTGCTAGCTTGCTGAGGCTGCTCGTCCGTTGTTCTGTCACAACGTCCGCACTCTTTGGTGCACTTTAAATAAACACCTCGCGCAAACAAGGTTAACTGCACGTTCGCAAAGCGCGAAAGGTAAAAACTAACACGCAGAGCCTAGCATTTCGTGCTTTACAACGAATATGTTGCTTTGCATGTGTTAAACGCAGCACACGTGCTTCCATTATATTATCTAACTATTTTATCGTGTTATCTGGCTATTATTTGGCTACAGCTGAATTATCTGGCTATTTAATTGTTAAACGTTATTATTATGATTTATTTTTTCGATTTTTTTTTCATGCGACACATTTTTTTGTACGTGTTTATTTTATGCGTTCAATCATTGTAGTTCGAGTACCACGCAGAAGCCCCCAAGCCTAGAAACTGGAAAATGACACGAATTCGGTGGCCTTAAAGGGACCCTGCAACACTGTCGATAAACACTTTCACTGTTTCCTTCGCGTCTGGAATCACTGTGAAAGCTATAGTCATCGCCAGCATGGAGCTGCACTGCGTGATTGGCTCGTCGCACCAGATACGCCTTCCATTTCTGCTTTGCCTTTGTGGCTTTATTTTTAAAATTGCTATCGAAAAGAGTTCATTGCTGCAACTGAAGGAAAACCGGCCAACCGCCGCTACATGGCCTTAGTGATGTAATTCGAGCCGTCGAAGAACGTCAAGACCGGGAAAGAGAGCAAAATCTTTTGAGTGAGTTTCCAAGTTATCTGATGGGCATACAGAAGTAATTTTTGGCTAAGGTAATTTGCGACCCCTAATCTAAGTACTGGTTACGTTGGGTGACTAGGTTCTGCAAGCATTTAATATTTTTGAAAAAGTTGTAAAAGATGTTGCAGGGCCGTTTAACATACACAGAGTAATGAAGACATACCGCCAGCACCTGAGTAGCAGAAGAAATAAACATTTAAAACCGGCATTCGGTACTGACTTCGCTTATTCAAGCCAAAGTGAAAGAGAGTACGTCTTCAAAAAGACGACGAAATTTGCTGTCACCAATTCAATAAAAAAGCAAGCAGGAGGAATTGGCGTGTATTTATTTTTGAAGAAAGCGGTGACACTTGGTCGTCACTTTCGTCGTCGTCTTCTGTGCGCTAAATCTCATCAGATAATCGGTGCCCTTTCAATCTGTGAGGAAGGATGACCAGCAAAGCTGGGCAAAGTTCAAGGAGTGCACAAAACGAAACACATTTGTTTGCAGTTTGAGACTGAGCACACTTGCAAGGTAATTCGCCGAATTAAATTTAGAAGGACTACAGTTTTACTCCAGGGGGCAAATGTTGGCTTTTCGTCGCCCTCCTGCGTCGTAGGAACCTTACTGTCTACGTAATACGCCAACCCAAACCGCTCGATCCCGAAAGACAGCAGTCAGCTCGCGTCTGGCCGTGAGTCGTTTTATTTGATATCTTCCCCCAGCAGAAATCTTCCTACAAAATCCAAATTCATAATAAGCGATTCCAAATATGTGATCATAAACTTCGCAAAGGTAAGGATCTCAGCCGAGGCCCAATGAATCCTCAGAGAATTTAAAGAATTAAGACTCCGAGTGGTCCGAATTATATGGGCGCCGGCGCACTCTGCGCTTCCGGGGAACGAAAACGCTCACGAGGCAGCTCGAGGTCTGAGCTTCCGAGACTGCCGAGAAACGCCTGAGGCATCATTCCGCACGGTGGGGCAGGGACCGCATGGTGACCTATAGGGAGATATTTGATAATTACAGATTAGGGAGGACCAGATATCCCGCGGCTTATCGCACCTTGGGAAAGTGGCAGTCAGTAGCATGGGGTCTACTTCAGTCCTACCCTTTTCCGAACCCGGTAACGTACAGTCATTGTTACCCGGACTATACGAAAATAGGTGTAAATTATGTTCAGCAAGGACCGAACTTGAACACATTTTATGGGCTTGCCTCCTAAAAGTCAACACCACACCTCAAGCACTACACATCACTTCTTCAGAGCAGTGGGAGACTGTGCTGCTCAGTTCAAAGCCGGACGTAAACTCCGGGCCGTCCAGGTGGCCGAAGACGCCGCCAGGGCGCAGGGATTTCTGGCCACTGTCTGAGGGGGGAAGAATGAAGGGGACTCCCATCTCATTCTTCCCTTACCCCCGTCTCGGGCAGAATAAAGTTATGCACTCACTCACTCCCCTCATCCCTTCCTCCCCCCCCTCCCGCCGCCTTCCACCCCCCCTCCCCAAAAAAAGTGCACGCACAAAAATGGCTGGAGGGAGATACACGTCGCGCATGGCGAGCAGTGTACACGACTCGGGAAAAAGGCGGCGAATCGAAGAGTATAAAGTGCGGCTGTTAACATACTCCCTCCGAAGATGGCCACGCTTCACTGCGAAACAACTAATGTGGGAAAGCCAGCTTCCACAAACCATGCTTACAACAATTTTTAAAGTATTCTGCTCCTCCAAACATGAGTGCATTGCTGGGAAAGTTATTTCTAAAGGGCCATGAACGACACTTTTTGTCAAAATATGGAGGCCCGAATACCTTGGTTTTATTTATGAATTTTTCCATACGCTGAACACAAGCCCCCGTGTTTTCGTCCCACACGCCCACTGCTCGTTCCGCACAAGCGCGAGATCTGGGGGGTTAGCTTCGGCGTAAACATGACCCGCTCGCTGTCATGTATTTGCAATAAAACAGAATTTATGCTCACTTGTTTCACTTGCGTATCGGGTTTGTCATGCCGCCAGAGAAAGCAAATTTTTTTGCCGGTGTACCTGCTCACCCTCACCACAGGTGAACTGCTACTCGCCGCCAGTTACTGCGAAAAATAGCAAGACCAAGAACGAGATCAAGTTAGCAGTGCGTAACCAGCCTGTGAGAGCCATATTCGCCCAATTTCCTGGCTTCCTTAACGCTACTAACTCCGAAAAAAAAAACATGGTTTCAACTAAAGTGGTAATTCGACGTACTTTCGGGTCTAGAAGAGGGTAAGAGAGTACGGGCAAAAGTAAAAATAAAGCTTAGTCGAGAGAATCATAACGAAAGGGTAAAATTAACTGTAGTAAAAATCGGGATAAAGTAAAACAAAACGAGTGTGCAAGGGAGATCCCTTTTGTTGTGGTCATAATAATATTCATTATACCATAAGCGCGCGAATAATTACTGTAAAGTTGAGGTCATAACGCCTGTATAAAAACTGTCCCTCAAAAAGAAAAAAAAATGCAGAAAAAGCGGGTGTGAGCGCGAGAGAGTTAACGAAAAATGGTTTAAACTTCAGGAAATCCACGCACACACCCCGATTTCGCCGGGAAAAATTCATTAAAGCCGGTTTTCCTTAGCAAGAGCGGGAATGCAGAAAGGCCGATATGCCGTTATAGTCCTGGCAATTCGATGACAATCGTAAAGGAAAGAACGGTGGACAGTCGGACGATGAGTATACTGACGCGTGCGTGCGACCAAAAGGGCGACGAAAGTAAGTGATATATCTGGGGAAGTTGTAATCTTCTGTCTGTTCAGTGCAGTGTCCAGAGTCACCAAACGCCTGGTCACTTCCTCCTCCTCCTCCTCCCTCTTATTTCAGGGTGCGTGTAAGTCTAGGACAAGGAGTCCAGCAAGACGCACCATTATTGAAGGATATGTCATTATCCGTCGGGACTACGGCAAGGCGGCAAGCCACGAGTGCTTCGAAAGGAGGTGGTGGCGATGAATTCCGCAAGATGACTTTCTATTTGGGCCTCTTCTGCGTCGTCTCCTTTTGTCTCCGTCATTGTGCCCCAAAGACAGCGGCGTTCGTAAACATTCGTTCGTTGATCCCGATGAATCTCCCGGGAATAATGGTGCCGATGTCTTTCTGTGTCCCCTAGCGGCTCCTTTCAAGCTGGCGTTGATGCCCGCCCTTCTGCAGGACAGATGACCGCACTAACAACCTATATGAGCGGTTCCGAGCTGTTTCCTTTATACCCTTGGTCTTCCACTCGTCCTTTGTTGTACACGTCTACTGTCTTCTAACACCAGCATTTACGCCGCCGCTCTCATTCTCCGCCGCAAAAACACCTAACCAAAGAACAGACAGTAGAGTGGCGCCTACAAACACATAGCTACATTTCAGCCTCCTGCACCCAATATATCCTGTAGTGTACCCTCTAAATAAATACTCACTATGCGGCCGATAAAAAGCTACCCTTTACCAGGTCACATGGGCCTGTCCCGAAACTGACAGCGCCCGTGAACGACAATTTAACGCCCGAACAGTGGAAAGCCGTGCTGCCGAGCTCGGCCCTGGAAGATCAGCGCAGACTGGTCGAGAGGGCCCGGGATACAGCCAAAGCTACAGGGGCTCTGGAACGAGGGCCCCTCTCACTTCGGAAGACGAAGATCTATATTTGCCATCAATACAGTTTTTCCTTCCTCTCCTCCTCTGCCGCCGACCGGCGGTACCCACGTGATGACCGGCTGGCAAGGCCCGTGTCCGCCACGGGTTTTTGAAGCTTTCGTGTTTCAAAAGTCCACGTGGCCTTCTCCAGCGTGGCATGGAACATGCAGCGTGAAGCCTGGGATGACGTATCACGTAATTACGCGCCGCTATCTTCCATCGATCCCAATTGCAAATCCAAAATGCCACCAGGACTATCCAAGCGGGTAGAAGGAATTCTACATCGCATACACGCGGAACTTCCTCTTCAAGATGAAACGAGCTACGACGCCACTCTGCCCACACTGTGATGTGCGAGAAACCCTCCAGCACCTGCTCTGTGAATGTGTTGATTCAGTGCTCAAAGAGTGTCCCTCGCAGTCTCTTTGAGATTGTCGCTTTCCGTGGACATTCAGCTAAAACCCGTTTTAGGACCATGGGCTTGTCCCAAACGTGCTTTACGGGCTACAAAAGCTCCGACGGAGTACCTGCGACACACAGGTCTAGACCAGTCACTGTGAATAACTCGTCGTTTCTGTGCGCATCATGTTCTTGAACATCATCGCCCTCACCTTCATCACGTTATCAACTGGCGTAGCAAGTCGGCATTTTAGACCGGCTAACATCGCCAGACTTCATTAAAGACCGTTCTCTCTTTCTGTCTTTCTCTCTCCAGAGCACCGCGGAGTAGTTTAATAGAATAATTTATTAAATGGGATGGCGTGAGGCCTAATTGGGAAAGGAAGATTTGGAGGTGTTAAGTGTGGCTCACTGTGGAAGCGTCGCATGCGAGACTATACTTGAGCCAACCGTCTCTCTGGCGTCAGTTCTTGGCCGTATCCAGGGTTCGTAGGACGTCACAGATCCGGGCCGATGCTTGCCGCTGGTCGACTTGAGACTCTCGCACTCCCAAGCGAGTTTCCGCACGTCAGGAGTCACTTCATGGGCACACCCGTAGCGGAGGCGCGCTGCTGTATTTTTTATTGTATTTTATTCATGAGGAGCGTCCTCTTTGACCTTCAGCGGCACGTGCCGTGGCTGTGCCGTGTTCATTCTTTTCTTGGCTTCTTACTTACCTCTTCTGGTTTTATTGATCTTTCCGTTTCAGCTTGCTTCTAGCTTCGCTTTTTTTTTTTTTTGTATAATGCTTCGCCGTCCTGGCTTCACTGGCGCTTTCGGTCGTGCATTGCTACACCTACCGTTGCTCTACTAGCACAAATCACGCGATCTAGCATGGTTCTGGGACAGTAAAGGGTGTTCAGGACACGTGTATGTTTATTTTTAACATTCAATTGCTTCCTCGTTTAGACATTGCTTCAATTGATTACTCGCTTAGTCATTTTTCCCTCCATGTTTCTTTGTTACTGTCTGTTTTGCTATCCTGTTTCCTTCTCCTTTTCGGGCATTCCCAAAATAAAATCCTGCGAACTCTACCGTAACACGATACTTCTGATTTTCTAGAGCGCATGCCACGGGCTTCCGTTACTGCCCTGGAGATGTGCCTGTCACTTTAGTATAATGCTTCAGACTATACACTGTAAAAGCCAACCCTCACGATGTGTGCCCGATTTAGCCCGAATATTGGGCCTCGTCCTTCCTTTTTCGCTCTCTTCTGAATTGGTTGCGTCATCGGCCCGTTGAAGTTGCTTCACTTGGGAGCCACTCCCTTAAATTAAAATGGGAATTCAGCCGACCGCGCAAACACGTGTGGGTGGAGGGAAAACTGTTCGTAAAAAGATTCGAGAAGACTTGGAAGAAAGATGAGAACCGAAGCGACAAAATTTAGAGTACCGCCAAAGTTTGCTCGCGTATATCGTTACCAAGCTTACCTACGCAACACTCCTGCGAGCCACTGTTTGATTCATTTTCATATTTAGAGCCCTGCCCAAGGTGGATCTTCTTTCATGTAATATCTGGGTGAAACAAAAAATTTCACCATCTTCCGGCAGGGGAACCCTGAGTAGTATGCGAAGCAGCCATGGGGTCGACTCAAGTTCCCATTAGTTTTCAGTTCGATCGCGGCGTTGCGGGAGGAGAATGAGGGGAGCGGAGCGCCCGCGCGCGTCATTTATACCGCGGAGCTACAGTGGCGCCCCCAGCGGAGTATGCAGTGGCTGCCGTCGCGTCTCTAACCCAAAGCTACTTGGCATTATCGCTCGTGGGGCTGCAGGTGCTGCCATTCGTTGCGCAATCCCGGAGAGGAGAGGAGAGGAGCTTCGGATCAGTGGAGGAAATCGCGGAGAGGAGAGGAGCGCCGGAGAGGGGAGGAGGAATGCCTCGCATACTACTCAGGGTTCTCCTAGGGGAAGATGACGACGGTGGTTGAACGCGAAGCTATCTCGTGATGGATTCCTTGGTTGGCGAATCCCTATGGGCTACCTGCCACAACCATAATCAGCGGTGCCTGGCCAGGCATGCGCAGTGGGGGTGTGGACGCCACACAACGGCGCCCACACAACGGAGGAGGGAACAGGCTCGACCATAAGCTGCTTCGCATCTAAAAGAACGAAGTGTTTTGGAGGTGTGTGGGAAGCGTGCATTAGCTGCAGTGAGCTCGTGTAGGGCCGTCTTCTCGTCTTCTATGTCTCTACTGCTGCTTCTTCCATTCCCCCTTCTGCTTTTTATCTATAGGTCACTGACTGGAGCATTTCTTCTCTGATTATTGCGATTCCTTCTTACATCGTCTTCATTACCGCTCAAACGATGCCGAAAAACGCCGTCTCACTTCAACCTGAACTGCGAAATATGATGTCTTTGTTTTCGAAGCGTATTATTTCTTTTTAAGTAAAACCTTGAGGGAGGGTTGAGCTGAAATCTGTCCTACGCAGCGGGATTGCATTGACTTCGAGTTGAGCCGCCAGTATTAACTTCGTGGGCAACGTGGTATTCACCATGTCTGTAAGCACAAAATCACGCAAAAAACAGTCGTTGTAGGAAAACAGTTGAGGGCGACCGCAGCAAGGGGGCCAAGAATTTCATTTCCAACTGTAGTTATCTGAGAGATTACTACTGACTGACTGAAAGGCATTGATAAGTCGAAATTGATTCATTGTCTGACTCATTGTTTGACCGGTCGATTTTCCAATAACTGTGATTGATTGAGTGAAATTATTTATCTGATTAACCACTTTACAAGCTTTGAAAACTCTTTGTCGGTAGACACGTTGGAATTGAAAGGAGCCATTATCATATCCAGAAATGCAGCGCGTTCTGAAACATTATCACGTCATACGTATCGCCTGCGATTGACAGGGCCACGGGAGAGGCCATTACTAGCCCCAATCGTTGCAAAAGTGGCGTGGAAGCAACGTAATTTATATCCATGCAGCGTCCCCAAAGAGTGCCAGACGGGGCGCTGGCGTACACCCACGTTCGCACCACCAAGCAAAAAGGAGCCGCTGAAATCGGGCTCTGCTATTCCCCTAATGGCTAGTTCTGTGTAATTAGCATGCTAGAAGTGCTGATGTAGCTCCCGCTATACTCCTCTGGGAGAGTTTTTTTAGTCGAATGGCACAAGACACTCACTGGGTCCACCGTAAGTGAGCTAGAGTTATCGAGATGTGGTGGCTTTGAAATGCGTGCCCGTCTGACTTCGACTTTCACCCAGACGTAAATGTGCACAATTTTATTTTCAACTCAGAACTTTACTTTCAATCTTTATAGCGCCGTCAGCCGTTTCGTGCGGCACTTGTTGCTTTAGCGAGACGCCGGATTTTTTTACTTTTTCCGACAACTAACGCTTTATTAGCGCTGGACGTCTGTGCACGAATTTTATGCGGAAGAGGTTAGCAATACTGGTGTGCAAGGCGAATACGTGCAGCCAGTTGAGAAACACTATCCTGCACTGTCGATTCTAAGTAATATGTCACTCATTCGTAGCGTACAACGTTACGCCACGAGAGCTTTCCGCACGCTGCAAGGTGTCTTCGTTGCATGCATTGACGGTCTGCTCAGAAATTAAGCCTGTAGAGCTATCGGCTTCTTTCTCGAGTTGACTTTTTGTGGTTGTGCCTTGACAAATAAAATAAAATTACAAAATATTGAAGCAATGGTCGTTATAGCATTCCGCCTGGCTCAAAAGTGCAGCTTTCGTGTGTCAAGAGGAGGAGGAATGCCTTTATTATCAGAGGGGGAAATAATGCCCTGTTGGGGAAGGAGAAAGATACGAAGGAAAGGAGGGAACAATCGAAAGAAGAACACTGTTCAGGGTTCAATCACTTGAAAGGGTGGATGGCATTTTAAACTCCGTAAACATATAGTTCGCAAGTTTCGTGAAGAGATAGGTGCGACCATTTTTGATAGGTATCGGTCCAGGTTATTACACCAACTTGTAGAGACCACTGGTTGGTGCGCATTCAATAACTTTCTCAAGCACTGAGGGGTCCTCTCGAACGCGTTGTAGATGCGCTTCTTCATCTCCGGGTGAAGAACCGAGGTCCAATAGTGGCTCGCGACCGGTCTTGAAGTGCACACAGTGCCTTAACAATAACAATGTCTTATTTTTGTTTAGTTTTCTGGTTGAAGAAGGAGTCTTTATAAACAAACATTCCGTTCCCGAATGGTGGACAATGAAGTTCGCTGATGCTCATTGATTAGCTCGCCAAGACAGCAAAGGAAGACCGGTATTGAGAAACCGGGCTCGGGGCTCTCTTTGCTGTTTCTGGGTTGCTCTTATTGGGAATACCCTTCTCTTACACGCTCGGGCTCTGTGGTGTAGGATAAATGTACCAATTTAATGATAAAATCTACTCAAGTACAGAAAGGCTATGCGCGTAGAGAGCCATTCATGCTCTCGCGTGCTTCATGTATAACGCAGTTTCCGAAACACGGTAGCCCTTTTCCCGTGCAATCGTTCGTTACATAATGACATGATGTGCGGATTATTATT
Source organism: Haemaphysalis longicornis (assembly GCF_048455015.1). Lineage (NCBI taxonomy): Eukaryota > Metazoa > Arthropoda > Arachnida > Ixodida > Ixodidae > Haemaphysalis > Haemaphysalis longicornis. The sequence continues at coordinate 232,247,301 of NW_027526295.1, read as the reverse complement.
TCATCCGACGCTTAAGTTCCCTGTGTGCTGCCCGTGGCATAATAAGCTCACTTTTAAATGCAGATCATTTCTTAGCCTCGCCTCTTCCTGCGTCGGACGGCGTCCACAGCTCCGCGTCCGCAGCAGGTGCGCCTCTCCTTCTTCCCTCCTCTCTCTCAACAGCAGCTGGCGCGCGCATGCGTCGTAGTCAGCCAGTTCGCTCCGTCGTGGTCTCGGCGTAACAGGAGCGTGATAGCAGCGCGGTGGGGCGTGGAAGGGCGCGCGCTGCTTGCTCATGCGCGCTCCCCCCTCCCCCCCCCCCCCGTACTGCTCTCCCTCTACTGCGCGCGCTGCAAATATAAAGCGGCTAGCGGTCACTCGTGCTTCAGTCCTCGCGGGAACGCGCGGGAATTCTTTTCTAAGACGTACTTCATGAATATCTCACCTTCACTTTTGAGAAAGCAGCCCCGTTAATCGCATGACACGCCGAAATAGGAATTGTTGCGCTCCACTTCCCTCAAACCCGTATTAGGCCTTCCGGCTGCACTGGAGCCGTTCGAATCAACGTATCTTGCAGAGCGCCTAGTCTTGCTGTTCGGTTCGTTTGTTTAAGTGGGCTTATAAAGGCCGCAATTACCCTCGCAGACTCTGCACACCGCTAGAGGCAACGCTTGCGTCCATAATTTACCCCGAAGCCCGTCCACAATTTATCCTGTAATAAGAACGTGTTGTTCGGCACCTTGAAACGCTTTCTACACGGCTCACACACAAAGTTACAACAATCTCGTTTCTGCCCGGCCGATGCAGGCTGGGAGAGCCTCGGAGCGTCGGCCGTCGTGCCCGCAGCGTCGGTGCATTAAGATGCCGGAGCGCGGAGTCTTGTGTCTCATCATACGTGCGCAGCAGTAGCTTCTTTTTATAGTTCTCACATCGTCTGCCCCCTGATAATTAATTCTTGCGTCTTTTCCTAATTTGTGCAGTGTTGTTTGCTCGCGCTCGCGCATTGCACCGAGAAAGTGTCTCGGGTGCGTGCGTGCGGTTAGCGCGTGCATGTTTGGATGCCCGGCGGGGGGTTGCCGTTACTAGTGGCTAATTAAATGGCCGTCGCCCACTAAACACCGAAGCGATTAAGGTCAGGCCCTCGAGGTTGATTGCTAAGTTTCAGTGTAGTTAAGCGAAAAACCTTGGAAAGGTTTTTTTTTGTGCGTGTATATATGTGTAATTGTATCGATTTATGTGGCATTTGTGCATTTCTGAGCTTTGAACTGAACAATGGGCGTGGAGCATTGTTAAAGGAGCCCTGCAACACTATTTTCAACTTTTATCTAAATCTTATAAATGCTTGCAGAACGTAGTCATCCAACACATCCAGTGCTTACGTTAGGGAGTCGGAAAGTACCTCAGCCAAATATTACTGCCATATGCCCATCAGAAAACTTACAAACTTGCTCAAAATATTTTAACACTAAAGTGTTTTATGCCGGGAAACACCAAAGATTTCACTGACGTCATATCCGTCACGGAAATGACGCCAGTACACTTTTGACGAAGTGACCCGCCCACAGGACGTCGCTCGCCAAGTACACCCACACGACAGCCGCCGACACGCAAATCATGCTCAGCTGCACATTTCGCAGCGCATTCCACTTTCGTGTTTTACTGATTCCTACGACAGAGGAATCAAACACAGTTTTTCTGTCTCTCCCGGTCTTGGCGTTCTTCCAGCGCTCTCATTACGTCATTACGGCGGTGTAGCGGCTATTGGCTGGCTTTTTTTTTTTAGTTGGAGCAATAAACGCATTCTATAGCCACACCAAAGTAAATGGCACAGAAGCAAAGCAGAAACGGATGGCGCACCTGCTGCGACGAGCAAATCATGCAGTTCCGTTCCGTGCTGTCGATAACTGTAGCTCTCGCAGTGCTTCCAGACGCGACGGAAAGAGGGAAAGCGCTTATCAGCAGTGTTGCAGGGTCCCTTTAAGTAAAGATGCAACATAATGGAAGCGAAGTCTAGACAAAAAAACCCTACGATTTCACCATGCCAAGCACGGCATATCGTGCGAAAGCAGTAACACTTTTTTCTAGGCTTCAGACGACCCGCACAATATTCAGAGTGCAGGAATGATTTTTGGTGCTATTTTTTACCGAAACAAAGTGCCGCGCTAGTCATTTGTTATTTTTTTTTTTTGCGAAAAGTAACAAACAACAATTTTTTTTAATTAAGCCAAGGGTACTATGGCGGTCCGTGATCGCTTGGCGCGAGCTACTACTAGAGCATCCTACCGGCGCCTCGCGGAAACAGCGCGCATGCGCGTTTCGGGGCATCGACAGTACAGACCTCGTCGCGCACGTCCCGTCATCAGGCAGCAGCGCGTCGTCGGCTACTTGCGAGGTGCCGGCGCTCAAGAAGCAGTAGACGTCGTCAGTGGCCGCCGTGAACGGCAAAAGTAAATACTGCGGCGCTGAAAAAAGATCAGAGATTTCTTTTACGCGCAAACAAAACGGTTAATACCGGGAAGCAAGAACAAATAGCGGTCTATTCCTACGACGCGCATCGTCATTGTGCAGCCGTGAAGATCGCTGCACGAGCCGCCACTGCGCGCTGCGAGACAAGTCGCAGCCGCATAGGCGTAGCAATAACGTCAACCAACGTGGATAAAGAAACTACAGCGCAGTTTCTCGAAGGTCCATTTGGGAGCACAAAAAGCGTCTCTAATGCAGTCGTACACTGGCCAAAGTGCAGTACGATGTGTCCTAATAGTTTCTGTACCTCACGTATGGAATGACGACCGGGCCCACAATTTCCTGCTAGCGTAGACTGGTGTATCCTAAGCATAGATTTTAAATTGCGCCCCGACATTCCTTGTATTCTTTCCGCTGAAGGATACACGCGCTGCACGTGGGCCGGATGTCGGTACCAGATTACTTGCGGGATATCGCGTGCGGCAATTGGTCTGTGGTGCTATTATAGAGCGCTCTGGAGCATATCAACAGTGTAAAAATATTTAGACTTCGAGGTATGCGAAAAACTGAAGATTTATTCTTAGCTGCGGTGCCGCCCCTCTCAACAAATTTCGCGAATGACAGCAGAAAGCGTTCAGGTCGGCTTCACTCCACAACTGATACTACTGTCAATGCCGCCCAGACGAGGAAGTTGCGTGTGTATATTGCCAGAAGACCAAGAACGGGACTCTACCACATCGTCGGGGTTGTTTCCGAATATATGCTGTGCTAGGCCGTGAAATCAAAATTCTTAGAAATCGAGAAGCTATAGCTTCTTTCCCGTAATGCTGATGGGCTGGGGGGCTTCAGCGCACAACTTCTTAGTGCAGGTCAACTAGCTTCACCAGTTTCACAAAGACCCTCCTAAACCTGCAGTAAAGCTAGTTATGCAGCGATACATAGATAGTAGATGACAGAAAATACACAAATTAACTAGCAAACTAGGAGCTACTGTTATTGACAACATTGCACAAAACCCACGAAGATACAAAAAAAAAGATTACGAGGAAAAGAAGTATTGCAAGGCCGAGACTCCCTTTTTTGGTTTCAAACAAGGTTCATAATCAGCAGAGCGTCGTCCTTATTTACGCCCACAGAGATGAAAGTTCTGTAGATTGCGACGTCCGTTGCAGACGATGCGAGTGGGGGTCAGACATCGTCAGGCCGTTTGAGCATTGAAAACATTACACAGCTCACAGTGACGGCTCGTGCTAGCGATCTTCAAGGCTGCAAAATGACGATGCGCGTGGTAGGAAAAGATCGCTATTCGTTCTTGCTTCCCTGCATAAAAGGTTTATTTTGCGCGTAAAAGAAATCTCTGATCTTCTTTTTTTTTTTTTTTCAGCGCCGCAGTATTTATTTTTGCCGTTCACTGCGGCCACTGGCAAAGCCGAGTGCTTCTTCAGCGCCGGCAGCCCGCAAGTAGCAGACGACGCGCTGCTGCCTGATGCCGTGATGCGCGCGACGAAACCTGTACCCTCCTTGCCCCCGCAACACGCATGCGCGCTGTTTCCTTGAGACACGGTTAGGATTCTCTGGTAGTAGCTTGCGCACCGCACTCCCGTGTTCCTGAAAAGTGTGACCGCCATAGTACAACCATCATTAAGGGCCTTTGGCGAGTATTAAATTACGTCAATAGCCCAACGGTGTCTTCTTTAGCGATGTAATTAAGGAAAAAAACGTGGGACGAGGGAACTGTATGGCGATGCGCAGGGACACGTTCTCTGCACGCTACGTAGCTAAACACACAATGACAGCACTGGCACTGGTTTAACGCGCCGACGCAACACAGGCGATGAGGCGCGCCCTAGTGGAGGACTCCGGATTAATTTTGACCACCTGGGGATCTTCAACGTGCGCCGAAATCTCGTACACACGGGCGTTTTTGCTTTTCACCTCCATCAGAAAAGCGGCCGCCGCGGCCTGGAATCGAACCAGCGACCTCATGCTCAGCAGCACAACGTCTTAGGCACTGAGCCACCGCGGCGGGTTAGCGCTGGAAGACGGGACAAAAGATGGGAATACACGGCAGAAACGCTATAGCTTTTGCCATGCTGCAACCATCTTGCTAGTCCGAGTACAGGTGTCGTCGCGATGTTGCCTTGGAACGCAGATGAGCTCGTAGTCGGGAAATGCATGCAGTTAGCAGGGAGACCAGAGGAACTTGCAAAGCTTGCTACGCACTATACAACTATTCTGTCATAGAAAGTTTCCGGCCCACTTTGTTTCATGCAATATGAGAGTGTTAATTGAATGAAGAAGGTAAATTGCCCCCTTTTGGGAAAAAAAGCAATACAAGCATTCCTATGAGTTAGCCTAGAAGCCAAAGCCAACCCCTTCGGCTCTCTGCATTCTGCGCCATTGGGGGGCCCGACTAGGCGCGACAAAAGCTGATTATACCGAAAGCTTCAGCAAGGGACCGCTGAGGGGTTTAATTAAAACCAAGCGGCGCACTAGTTGCTGTTTATCTTCAATATTCGTGCTCACGGGGCGCTTAATGCACTTCCTTTTGTCTACGCGTTATAAACCTCTCAGCAAAAACGGAGAGTTATTGTTAGCGTCCTTTTTTTCTTTTTTATGCGGGGGGAGAGGGGCTAGGAAAACATGGAGCGGGTGCTGCGTAGCCCATCGAAGTGCCAGCAGTAAAAGTGTTGATGTGCCGTCGTCCCAATTACGATAACGTGGCCTGCGCCCGGCAGAAGCGGGCTGTTTAAAAGGTTACACGTTCGGAACAGCCGACATCCTTGCTCTTCCAGCACCATAGGGATCCTTCCCTCACTTACTTAGGCTCCGGCTTTTTGCTGGGCCTGTGCCCCGTCGTTCGCGTTATTGCCGACCGTAATTTAATACTGACAGAAAAGACTGCGACAACAATGCATTATAACTCACTGCTGTTACTACGAGTTAATGGGATATTTAGTTTGCGTAAAGTGTCTATCTGTCATACTCCCGTGTTCGTTTATTCGTGCATCTCTTATCCCTCCTGACTGCTGCACTTGTTCCCGCACGTGCAGTGCATTTTAAGTAAATAAGATGGAATAAGCGCTTTTTGAAATCTTACCATAGAGACCCTTCAAATTGAATCAGTAAGGTGAAGTTACTCTGAACCCAAATACAAGGGTCTGTTGGGAAACGAACCGAATCTAAGGTAAGTGGTTGTTTATATTTCTCTGCCCCCCCTCCCCCCCCCCAAAAAAAAATCTCAAATTGCACACGTTACACTTGTTACTGCTTTTCTTCCTTCGTCGGGAACTTAAAATGACGTTTAAGGAAGGGATTAAATAACTCCGCACAATGCAATTGCTGGAAAAATCAAACTAGGAAGAGTTAGTATTTACACTAATGCTAGGAGAGTTGTCACTTAGCTGCCCCCTTAACTACAGGTTCCAATTACTCAAACGAAGGAGGAATTTGTTATTGTTGCGTCATGTTAGATGAACGAGTAACCCATTAGCATTAGCCGCTCCAATTAGCTGCAGCATACAGGCGAAACATAAAGCGAATTGGTAATTTTTCATCTTTAGCGCATGTTCGATGGACGCTTTACCCGTTCATTCCCGCGACTCCAATTAGCTGCAGCTTGGAAGTAAACCTCAAGCGAAAGAGTAATTTTCCATCGTTGACGCTTGTTCAGTGGGCGCTTTACCCATTAGCTGTCCCTGGTCCAATTGCAGCAGTATGCTAGCAAAACTCAAATGTCAGATTAATCTTTCACCCTTGAAACATGTCCGATGAGCGCTTTAGAGGAGATTTTGTAGCGTGAGCTACACTGGCCGAGGTTGAGCAGTTTCGCGTGGCTCCTCGAGAGACGTGCTCCGCATGCACGAGGAGCAGTGATGTCACACGGCGCACAGAACGTTGCTCGCTGCCCGGCCTCTGTCACACACCCCATGCGCCCAGCGACTTCGCCGACCTCCGTTCCGCACGTGGCAGCCCGGTACACTTGATGATCATGCGAGGGGTAAAGGCCCTCGCTCACCAAAAACGTCGCTCGTTGCCCTAAACTGGGCTGAGCCACTATCCATTAGGACAGCCCTTAGAGGTACGCAACTTCCGGCTTCGGAAGTGGACGAGAAAAAGTGGGTGAGCGGCCCTGTGTATTGGGAAGAAGCCGGCCTCTCGTCTCTATGCTGTGTGACACATTACCTCCGCTGTTACTACGATCGACAAAACCAAGCAATGCGATGGGAATAGCTCCATAACGGATCACCATTATCGACCGGTAGCAGAGTGTTCTCGCTGATATTATATCTGCTGATGTAGACTGGCGGCACATTTTCTTGGCTTCATAAATCTCCAGACTTTCTGCGAAGGAAAGTTTGACATCCACGTCAGTGCAGCCGTATGGCAACAAAGGAAAGCTATACAGCTTTCTCAGAAACTTCGCAGTTGAAAAAAAAAAATTGGTCCTGCCCCAGAATGAATCCTGAACCAGCGTCGCTCGTTGCCCGAAACTGGGCTGAGCGACTAGCCATTAGGACAGCCTTTAAAGGTACGCAACTTCCAGTTTAGGAAGAGGACGACAAAAAGTGGGTGAGCGGCCCTGTGTATTGGGGAGAAGCACGCATCTCGTCTCTATGCTGTGTGAGACATTACCTCCGCTGTTGCTACGGTCGACATAACCAAACAGTGCGATGTGAATAGTTCCATAACGGATCACCATTATCGACAGATAGCATAGCAGAGGGTCCTCGCTGATGCTATATATGATGAGGTGGACTCGCGGGACATTTTCTCGACTTAATAAATATTCATAGAGTTGCGACGAGCTTGCCATTTTAGGGATTTACGGCGATGTACTGTTTTCGCTGGTTTCAGGTTTGAACGTCCTGTATGTAGTTCGGCGAGCAACGGCCAGTGATGCGTTCTTGAGGATCAGAATTTAAAACTCCAAATGGGAAAGCTTTTAGACGCACAGTTTTGAATCGACGCATTTTTTACCGGACCCATTTTTTTTCCAACCATGGCAATAAGGTTGCGTTGTTCACAGAGCCATGCACCAAAACCGATTATGACGTGGGTGATTAGGGATTTGTAAAAACTCGTGGCACGCCTACAGCACAACATGGACATGGCAGGGGAAGGGAGACCGTGGAGCGGTCCCCTCGGGCAGACTCGCTACGCCGCAATTTAAAATGTAAATTACACTATTCAATCATTCCCTCAATTTCTCTTTCGTCTCTCTCCCTCTCTCTCTCTCTCTTTCGTCTCTCTCTCTCTCTCTCTCTCTCTCTCGCTCGCTCTCGCTCTCGCTCTCTATGCCCCTGGTTTTAAACATTCTACGAGCCTGAACATGGATAAGCTGTTCTAAAAAGATTGTGCGCCAAGCGCAGCTAACTGGTATAGTATAGTCTGTTTACCCGCGACTACGAGAACAGCTTTCGCAGTAGCTGTCAATAAAAACCAAAATGTGTGTTTTTTTGCAGACTTTATTATCTGAGCAGTATAAAGGGGCCAGCTGCCTTCAAGGTTCGTGGATCATTACGATTAAGGATAGTACAGACGTTCACTGCGGCCCTTTCTTATTTCAGTGAGTTCTTTTGGCTTCCGTTGTGTGCAGCACTAAGCTCTAAATGACGTTCTCGGTGTTCCATGTCATAAACTGAAATAAAAGGGATGCATTAGCGGTTGCGAATAGGCCCGAAAAATGTGCTTTAAATTACGAATAACGGCAACTTATCGCATCAGACGTTTTATTTGTTTAATGTAGCCTTCTGGTATACGTGGTTTACACAACCAGGTGCTGAGAGGGCTGCTACATAAGGTCAAAACGGAGTAAATACAAAGCGAAAAGATGAAGTGTTGGGTATAACAAATCAAATCCCCGGGGATACCACACTTCTAAATAAAGAAAAATAGTATCTGAAAGACATGATCCCGATCTATCCGAAAATTACCATCGAAGATGCGAAAATTGTGTTACGTAGTAATGGCGAAACCAGAAGGTGTGCCGGTCTCAGTGTGCACAAACCCTCATCATATACTCCGCCCGGAGTGTTATAAGCAAGATCAGACTAAGACGTTAGAATGCGAGATTGAAGGTAAGAAATTTTTTTCTCGACCAACACCTTACTAAGGCCCTTCCCCTTCCTGATTTCAGGCAACCCTGTTCACGTTTACGTTGATGTGTGTGGGATGTGAACAACCGCCTCCAGCTTGAGCATAAGGGATAGAAAAAAAAATTCCGCCATCTCCACGAAGTGAATGATGATGAGAGGGGCGAAGCAAAAATGCTTATCGTAAAACCGTTAAACATTCGCCCGCACATCATATAAAGACTCGACACGTCAAGATTTCTACCGCTCCGTTGACAAGCCCGTCGACGACGTCGATGTTTGTGGTGATTATGTAGGGCTTGTTTGGGACGATGAGAATCTTCATGGGTAAGTTGGCGAATTCGGTGTGTGACATTTTAGCCACCTTGGTCGTCCGTCGCCTTCTGCAGAGCGTCTTGTGTCGCGTACCCCCGGTACGTGTCTTGAGCTTGCAGGCGACGAACGACAACCTCTTCTTCTTCCTCTCTTCCGTCTTGGGTAGCAATGAACGCGTTGAACGTTTAGACCTCTTCGGCCAATCTTTGGTTGGCCAATCCCTAGGGGGATCCTGCCACAATCATCATTAATGTGCCGTGCCGTATACAGCAGCAACGAGCGACGGGACAGGGCCCGAGCAAGAGGAGCTTCGCCCCTAAAATTGGCTTGCGATTACGATACTCCCTAATGCGATGTTTGGGCGCAGGAGCAGTGCGCTGAGCCAGAGAGAGAGAGAGAAAAAACTTTATTAAACTGAGCTTGTCTTTAGCGTGAGAAGTTGGTGGTCGTTGTTACCAGCCCAACGACGACCGAGGCGGCCCTTGCGATCAGGGAGGTCTGTACCTCCCTGTCGTGGGATGCCAGTGCTACTGTCCACTGCTCAGCTGTGGTGATTCGGGGTAGGGGTTTTAGGGGCAGGACCACAGAATGTGGGGTAGGGTGACTGGGGCTGTGCAGAAGGTGCAGTTCGGGGATGGGACTTGTGTTGAGTGGATTAGGTGCAGGCGGGTTGGGTGTGGGTGTGTGTTTGTTTGTATGAGCCTCGATTGATTGTAGGGTTTAACGCGCCGACGCAACGCAGAGGATGAGGCGCGCCGTAGTGGAGGGCTCCGGATTAATTTTGCCCACCTGGGGATCTTTAACGTGCGCCGAAATCTCGTACACACGGGCGTTTTTGCTTTTCTCCTCCATCAGAAAAGCGGCCGCCGCGGCCGGGAATCGAACCCGCGACCTCGTGCTCAGCCGCGCAACGCCTTAGCCACTGAGCCACCGCGGCGGGTTGTATGAGCCTCCAGTCTTGCTCTTGGGCTGTTGTGAGTCCCGGGTGCGTGGGTGCTAGCTTTCGGCGGCAGAGGCGGTAATGTTCCGTGATATCGGTATAGTTAAGGAGACTGTCTCTGGATGACCTTGCCCCGTGGGATGGGTCGGGTGCCACTCCAGCTCGGAGGGTAAGATCTCGACCCTGAGAGTGTGTGGTTTTGTTCCCTTCGTGTCACGCGTGGGTCGGTGTCCAGAGTATGTCTACTGGGGTGAGGGGGTGAGGGGGCGGGCGATGATGAGCCTCTGCGTTGGCGGCGCGAAGTGAGACTCAGGGAGAGGCCGCAAACTGCGTCTTAAGCGAACGCACATCATAGTCACGTGCATGCCCCCCTCCAATTTTTTCACCAACGGTCGTGCCGTCCAGCGCCTCAGGCGGGCACAGCATATTCTCTCCACCCGCACCGCACTTTCTGAGAGCGCTGGCTCGCGCCACCACGGCGAACCGCCCTCCCTTCCCAATTTGGCGACACTCTCCTTCGCTGCTTTCTTTCATCGTTCGCTTTTTCTTTCACTGGTCTCTCTTGCCTTCGTTCACTCGGTTACGCCGACAACGCAACTCAGCCCACAGACGGCCCCCAAAGGGCTGCGCCCTGAAAGTTGGGAGGTGGCCTCTAGAAGGGATAAATTATAGCCTTTGAGAGGCGGCTGTGCCGCTGACATCTCGAAATGGACCACGCCGAGGAACAACCGGTTTCCTTTTAATGCAACGCAAGTCGATCTGTTTGAGCAGTCGCTATAAATTTAAACTCAAAGCGCCGCTTCTCAAGCGGCGGCGTAATATATCGTTCCTTGGACAAAAGAAACAATGAATTTGTTGGCTCAATAAAAATAAAGTACAACCAATCATATTCAAGTTTACCTTATGTCCATAACTCAGCCCTGGATCTCCGGATGAAGGCTATTTGTACTGCAAAACATTGCTCCACTATTCATGATTTTTGGCTTCCATGCTATTTGAACGTCGCCACTCAATTTAAGCGCGGTGGGCACAAGTAAACACACTTTTGTCCTTGCGACTGATTTCTCTCTTTGTGTTGAG